>NW_026521638.1:0-63909 GCF_021234435.1 Artibeus jamaicensis
TTCAGCATCCATGGGGCTCCCGGTCCTGCTGGGCTTCAAGGCGTACCAGAGAAGTCATGGAATCAGTGAGGCACTCAAGCGCTGGCCAGCTGTGGGAACCTGGACAAGTCTCTTTTTCCTTCTGGGTCTGAGTTTCCTTACTAATAAACAGAGAGATGAACTGACAGAGTCTGATGATCCCTTCATTGGAGGATGGAATATTCTGAGGGTACACCCTGAATAGTTAACATTCAGGGCGGAGAGAGACTTGGGACTCAGGATAGAAGCTATGCCCGTGGCTTGGGTGTTCAGGGAGCACTTCTGGGAGGAATAGGGTTTAAATGGAGCAGAAGGATGAGAGGACTTTGGTATGGGGAGGGCAATGTGGGCAAATCAAAGCATCTTTGATACAGAGGGGGCACAGGGAAGTATAAAGAAAGAAAAGGGCTGCCAGTACAAGTTTCCACTAGGGAAGAAGGTCCCTCTGTCCACTTCCCTGGGACTCTGGCATCCCTCTGCCCTTTACCAGCTGTGAGACCTGGGGGGATGTTACTACAATGATCTGTACATTAGTGTCTCACGTGTATAACATGGGAAAATAGTAGGAGCTGCTGCACATGAATGCTCCAAGGACCTGATGAATTAGCAAATGCAAAGCCCTTACACAGTACCCAGCACATAGCAAGCACTGGCTACATGTTGGCTGTTACTATTATTATCTGTGACCATCCCCATTGTGTTTTTTAGGGTTTGTTCATTTACCCTCCTGACCTGAATTTTTTTTAAAGAAACCACTTTGAGTCTTTCCATTCCCTTAATACCCTTGATATGACACTGCACCAGGCACCAGTAAACAGACACTATCTTGTAGACACACCACAAGATATTTAATCACTAATGTTGAAAAAATTATTAAGGAAGATATTTCAACTTGAGCCTTCTTGTCTTCCATCCATCTTTTCTAAGACCCCAGATAGAAAATCCAGGGTCGAAGAGGTGAACATTTCTGTAACTCCTGACAAATGTGGAGAAGGAATTCATCAAGCAAGCTTTTTGCTAATCACACTACCATCAGCAATGGCTGAATGTGCCTTCTCCCTGCTCTGAAATACTATTATGATTTTTAGTATTAATTTTTTTCTTAATTTTTGGCTCTGTGAAAAATAAAATATTGCTTTAATTCCCTTTGATTGTTAAGTGCATTTCTCTACTAGCATGTGAATTGTAGCTGTGCTCACCTGGCTTTACCTGTCTGGTTCCTGCCCAGGTCAGCCCATTCTCTTTTTTCTTTTTATTTAATTTATTGGGGTGACACAAGTTGACAAGGTAATATAGGTTTCAGGTGCACAATCTCACAACACATCATCTGTACAGTGTACCATGTATGCACCACCCAAGTCAGGTCTCCTTCCACCACCATTTATCCCCACTATAACCTCCTCCACTGCCCCTGCCCCCATCTCCCCCTGGCAATCACCACACTGTTGTTCATGCCCATGCGTTTTTTCTCTTTTTTCTTTTTTGCTCATTCCTCCCACCCCTGCAGCCCCCCATCCCCACCCCAACAACTGTCAGCCTTGCTCTACCTTATAAGTCTGTCTCTATTTTTCTTGTTAGTTTAGTTTGCTCATTAGATTCCACATATGAGTTCTTGTCTTTCTCTGACAGGCTTAATTTATTTAGCATGTTACTATTGAGGCCCATCCATGCTGTCACAAAAGGTAATATTTTCTTCTTTTTTACAGCTGAATTGTATTATTCCATTGTGTAAATGTACGACAGCTGTTTTATCTACTCATCTACTGATGGGCACTTGGGCTGCTTCCAAAACTTGGCTATTGTAAATAATGTTGCAATGAACATAGGAGTGCATGTATTCTTTTGAATCAGTGTTTTGGGTTTCTTCAGCCAACTGTTAATCGGGATCTTGGCCTGTCTTGGACTCTGCATCTGAAAAGTAATAAACCATACAATAGCCATTTAACGCTTGCACTTTTTCTTCAGTGTAAACCATTTAACATGTGTTCTCTACTAGTGTAGTTATAATTCTCAGACAAATAAATAAATATAAGGTAAATATCATCGAGTTTCACATCAGTTCCAACTGACTTGTGGAATAACTTCCAGGGGTATACTATGCAACACAAACACAAGAAGAAGAGTATATAAAGGTATGTATGCATATATCAAGTTGAAATGTAATAAATAAAAAATTTGAATAATTGTGATGCTCATATTTCCTTCTAAATTACCAAAGTGATAAATTATACTCAATGCACAATTATTAGAGTGGTTTTGATGTAAAACTGTCAATCATGGAACTGAATGTACCCTAGTTGAAATTTCTAACACAGCACCAGTGTACTTTTTGCTTACTCCTCTGCCTATGTAAGCAACCCCTTTCCCTTTCTGAAGTTAAAGCACTCTTTTTTAAAAAGATTTTATTTATTAATTTTTAGACAGAGTGGAAGGGAGGGAAAAAGAGGGGGAGAGGAACATCAATGTGTGGCCTATTGTGTACCAGCACCCCCATTGGGAACCTGGCTCACGACCCAGGCATGTGTCCTGCCTGGGAATCAAACCAGTGATCCTTTGGTTCCCAGGCCGGCACTCAATCCACTGAGAAACACCAGCCAAGCACACCACTCTTCCAAATCTTCTTAAAGCTCTGCTCTTAGGCTGATAGTCCTCAGCAAAGGCCATAAGTAAAAATCTTTCTATTATTTCCAAAGATTTCATTTCTTTTCATTGGCATTATTTGTATCAGTACCTTGACTCCCTCCCTCCTTTCCTTCTTCCCTCCCTTTTTCTCTCCCTTCCTTGTTTCCTTCCTTTCTAACATTCACCTCTCTGGACTTCAGAGAGGTCCTCTCTGGTCCTCTCTGTCTTCTGGACTTCATTCTCCCTTGCCTGCCCCCTCAGAGACACTTCAGTCTTCTTATGAGGAATGGGGAAACCTTTTTTTCTTTAGTCCATTTGAGAATGAGGTCAAAACAGAGAAAGGCAGTTTTAAGAGAGACAAAAACTGAGTCTTGGAGGCTTCGATTCCTTGGACTCTGAGAGGTTTCCTCCTCTGGATGGCAGGATGGCTGCTGCAGCAGCTCTTTCTGTGTACCACATTTTGCTGTGTATAATGTACTCTCGTGTATAATGTACACCCACGTTTTTGTGAGGATTATACATGGAATTATTATGCCCATTATTATACCTATGGTATGTATGTAATCATTATATCCATGTATAATGCACATACTTATTTTTCCCTAAAAAGTTTTGGCAAAAAATTGCACATTATACATGGGGAAGTAAGACCCCACCTGGGTCCCATGCCCTTCCCTAAACCTATAACCCTGGAGGATGAGGATGCTGCTTGGCCATATCTGGAGCTGAGATGCAGCCCCACTCCAGACCCATGGATTAGAAGTCAATGAGAAACCTAAGGGAAATCAGTGTGGAAAATTTGAGGGATTTGGGGACTGAGCAAGAAAAAAGATATAACCACGAGGTGGGAGTAGCACACACAACCTTACTTTTGGAAAACTTCACTGGGTTTGCATGCAGGGTTGTCCCTCACAAGAGCAGACTGGACAGCAGCTGCAGAGTTGCTACTCTGAAGGGTAAGAGGGCAAGGGAACTCCCAAGGGGGAGACTAACCTTTATTTTAACAATAGTTGCGTGTGTAAAAATTTCAGTCTGATGTCAGCAGGCTTTTGAGCTAACAGGCCTCAGACTGCAGTGAAGAAAGAATACACAACCCAGGGGACAATACAGAGAGGTCATATTTATCCTGTTTACATAAAAGTTTAGCAAAAGAAGCAGCAATGTCAAGCAGCCTCAAATCAGGCTATAGGAGGATATGTGCTGAAATGGCAAGATCTCCTACACACTGTTGAGTGAAAATAATAAACAAAAGAAAAAGGAGAGAACCACTATGATGTATTTTACATCATGAGTTAGGATGAGAAAAGGGCCCTAGACAAAGGAGGATCACGAACCTCTCCTTCTGCTCCTATGATTGTACAGTGGGGATGGAAGAGAGTTTCCTTTGCTGACTTGTTACCTGAGCCAATCGTGAAGCAAAGGGGATGGAAGGGGTTGGATTTATCTTTTGCTAAAGCATATGGGCTACATCAGGGTGGGTAAGGCATGAAGAAAATTGTATTGCTGTTAAGAAAGGGAGATGAGCGATATTGACATTGAGTGAGCTTTGGCCAAGTGAACTCTGTAGTGTCTGCCTGATACAGTGCTGATAACTCCTCGAATACTCTCTCCCAACTCTTTATTTACCCCATTTTTCTCATCTAGAAATGGAATTATATAGTTTTCCTCATGACATGAAGTTGGAAGGCAGAGAGGAGCCATGGTTTCTTTTCCTTTTTTAATCTATAATGCATGACAATGAAAGCTAGAAGAAGCACATTAAAAGCTTAGCATTCTGAAATTCTGGCCAAGATGGAGGTGTAAGTAGAAACCCTTCACTTCCTTGCACAACCAAAGGAGAATAACAATCAATCTAAAATCAATAAAGAACCAGAAGCTCCAGAAAATCAAACTGCATAGAACTCCAACAAACAAGGAATTAAAGAAAAAAATCAACCAAAACAACCAGACTGGTAAGGCAGCAGATTGGGCCTGGTTGGCTCAGAAAAATCAAAGCAAGGTGGTGAGCTGACTTAAGGGGGAACTGAGGCTCAGAGCTGATGGTGGACTACAGCAGTTGTCCCAGTGGCAGACACTCCCAGTCTCACAGGAGAGTCCATTGGAAAGTGCACTAGAGATGAGCAGGAGAGCTGCATTGCTCCCTTTCTGACACCTCCCCCACAGGCAGCACTGCAGTGCAGCAAAGAGGGTTGCCCTGCCCCAGTGAATACCTAAGGCCCTGTCCCCTTACAACTTACCAGGTGTGCCAAGACAAAGAAATATGGCCCAAATGAAAGAACAGAACAAAACCTCAGAAAGAGGACTAAGTGATGAGGAGATAGCCAACCTATCTGATGGAGAATTTAAAGTCCTGGTAATCAAAATGTTCACACATCTGATTGAGCTTGTTTGAAAAATGAGAAAACAAATGAAAGATACCCAAAATGAAATAACAAAATATTCAGGGAACCAACAGTGACAGGAAGGAAACCAGGACTCAAAGCAATGATTTGGAACAAAAGGAGAAAATAAACCTCCATCCAGAACGAAATGAAGAAACAAGAAATAAAAGTGAAGACAGTCTTAAAAACCTCTGGGACAACCTGAAACATTCCAATATCCAAATCCTAGGGGTGCCAGAAGGAGAAGAACAACAGCAAGAAATTGAAAACTTATTTGAACAAATAATGAAGGAAAACTTCTCCAATCTGGTGAAGGAAATAGACTTCCAGGAAGTCCAGGAAGCCCAGAGAGTCCCAAAGAAGTTGGACCCAAAGAAGAACACACTAAGGCACATCATCATTAAGTTACCTAAGATTAAAGATAAAGAGAGAATCCTAAAAGCAGCAGGAGGAAAGGAGAGAGTTACCTACAAGGGAGTGCCCATCAGGTTATCAGATGATTTCTCAAAAGAAATCTTACACACAAGAAGGGGTTGGAAAGAAGTATTTGAAGTCATGAAAGGCAAGGACCTACATCCAACATTACTCTAACCAGCAAAGTTTTCATTTAGAATGAAAGGGCAGATAAAGTGCTTCCCAGGTACAAGTTAAAGGATTTAATCATCACCAAGCTATTATTATATGAATGTTAAAGGACTTATCTAAGAAAAAGAAGATAAAAATATGAATAATAAAATGACAACACACTCACAACTATCAAAAATGAACCTAAAAGAAAAGAAAAACAATGAAAAGAGAAACTAAGGGAACAACTAGAACAGGAACAGAACCAGATGTCCAACTAGAATGGACATCACATGGAGGGATTTTAGTGGGGAGGGGGAAGGGAGGAATAGGGGAGAAATGTACAGGAAGAAGAAGCAGAATTGGTGGGCATAAAATAGATGGAGAGATATAAAATATGGTATAGGAGGCAGAGGACTCAAAGAACTTATATGTACAACCAATGGACATGAACTAAGGTGGTGTGGGGAAATGCTGGAGGGTTGGAGGGCAGGGCAGAGGGGGGATTAAGGGGGGAATTGAAAAAATTGTAATAGCATAATCAATAAAAAATACTTTTAAAAAAGCTTAGCATTCTCAAAAGTGAATTATCGGGTAGGGTATCCTGAGCCTATTTTAGTCAATAAGTCAAATTCTTATGCTTTCTGTAAATATTGATCAAAGGTAGTTTGGCATTGGCAAAGAGGTTTAAGTTTCCACTGGAAATAAACTGGAGGGATCTGTGTGTTTCAGCAGGGATGGGCAGTGAGTTTGCTTTTTTCCAACTGTGAGAGGAGTTGCATGAGAAATTCTTAGTGGAAATGTTGCTGTGACGGTTTCTTAGTTGTTATTCATCGGCTCCACCAGCAGCTCTTTGGCCCCTGATCTGATTTAAGAGATGTGGCAGGAAAGGCAGTGAGCATAATTTAGAGAGTGCTTAGTAAGATAAACTGGGATTGACAGAAGCCAGGTGATGTAAACTTAAACTAACTGAAAAAAATTCAGACAACATTACAATGTGTTCTCTCTCAGAACTTTTTCTGCTGGGGCTTTCCACATTTGTAAATAAAAATTCTAACATTTGCCTCATGGGATGTTTTATTTTGAATAGTTCACTTTTTATTGTGTGTTTTTTCAATACCATTTATCCCTCCTACATCCTCTTCTACCTACACCCATCCTCTCACTCCCACCCCCCACAATCACCACGCTGTTGTCTGTGTCCATGAGTTTTGTTTCTTTTTTGCTTGATCCCTCCATCCCCACACTAACCCTGTGCCCTGAGCTGTCACTTCTCTCTATGAGTCTGTCTCTATTTTACTTGTTAGTTGAGTTTGTTCATTAGATTCCACCTGTGAGTGAAATCACATGGTACTTTTATTTCTCTGACTGGCTTATTTCACTTGGCATAATGTTCTCCAGGTCCATCTACACTATTGCAAAGGATAAAATTTTCTTCTTTTTTCTTTTTACAGCCAAGTAGTATTCCATCATGTAAATGTACCATAGCTGTTTTATCCACTCATTTACAGATGGACACTTGGGCTGCTTCCATATTTTGGCTATTGTAAATAATGCTGCAATGAACATTGAGGACTCCTCAATGCTTATTTTCTTTTGAATTCGTGTTTCAGGGTTTTATTTTTGAATAAATTAACAGATGTGGATTGCTTGGTCATAAAGAAGTTCCATTTTTAATGTTTAACAACAAGAAACCATTTATTTTCATAATTGGTTTTCTATATTATGGAGTTAATAAGTATGATTATAACTTCCATTCAAACACAATCATTTTATTGGTGCTGATTAACTTCATCTTTTATTATTTCATATTTTTTTATTTTTATTTAATTATTTTTCAAGTACAGTTTTTTGTCTATTTCTCCCATCCCAGACGCCCCCGCCCCATCTCCCCACCTCCCTCCCATTCCCCCCCTCCCCAGTCCTCATCCCTGTGTCTTTCATACTTGTTCCTCAAAATCCCTCCCCATTTTTCCCCTTAAATTCCCTTTCCTCTCCCGTCTGGTCACTGTCCACCTGTTCCCTATTTCAGTGTCTTTGTTTTTATTCTGTTTGCTTGTTTGTTTTATTGTTTAGCTTCCTGTCAAAGGTGAGATCATATGGTATTTGTCCTTCAATGCCTGGCCTATTTCACTCAGCATAATGCTTTCCAGTTCCATCCATGTTGTTGCAAAGGGTAGTAGCTCCTTCTTTCTCTCTGCTGCATAGAATTCCATTGTGTATATGTACCACAATTTTGTGATCCATTCATTTACTGATGGGCCCCTAGGTTGCTTCCAACTCTTGGCTATTGTAAATTGTGCTGCTATGAACATTGTGGTGCATAGGTTCTTTGAAATTGATGTTTTAGGATTCTTGGGATATAATCCTAGCAGTGGAATTGCTGGGTCAAAAGGCAGGTCGATTTTTATTTTTCTGAGAAAATTCCATACTGTTTTCCATAATGGTTGTACCAGTCTGCAATCCCACCAACAGTGAACTACGGTCCCCCTTTTCCCCACAACCTCTCCAACATTTGTTGTTTGTTGCTTTGTTTATGATAGCCATCCTGACTGGTGTAAAGTGGTATCTCATTGTGGTTTTAATTTGCATCTCTCTGATAGCTAACGATATTGAGCATCTCTTCATGTGTCTCTGGATATTCTGTATGTCCTCTTTGGAGAAGTGTCTGTTCAAGTCCTTTTCCCATTTTTTAATTGGGTTAGATGTGTTCCTAGAGTGGAGTCGTGTAAGTTCTTTGTTATTTATTTATTTATTTAAAATTTTATTTATTATTTTTCAAGTACAGTTTTTTGTCTATTTTTCCCATCCCAGCCTCCCCCGCCCCTTGCTCCCCACCTCCCTCCCATTTCCACCCCCCTTAGTTCTCGTCCCTGTGTCCTTCCTATCTTGCTCCTCCAAATCCCTCCCCATTTTTCCCCTTAAATTCCCTTTCCTCTCCCGTCTGGTCACTGTCCACTTGTTCTCTATTTCAGTGTGTTTGTTTTTTTTTTTTTTCCTGCTTGCTTGTTTGTTTTGCTGTTTAGCTTCCTGTCAAAGGTGAGATCATATGGTATTTGTCCTTCAATGCCTGGCCTATTTCACTCAGCATAATGCTTTCCAGTTCCATCCATGTTGTTGCAAAAGGTAGTAGCTCCTTCTTTCTCTCTGCTGCATAGAATTCCATTGTGTATATGTACCACAATTTTGTGATCTATTCATTTACTGATGGGCCCCTAGGTTGCTTCCAACTCTTGGCTATTGTAAATTGTGCTGCTATGAACATTGTGGTGCATAGGTTCTTTGAAATTGATGTTTTAGGATTCTTGGGATATAATCCCAGCAGTGGAATTGCTGGGTCAAAAGGCAGGTCGATTTTTATTTTTCTGAGAAAATTCCATACTGTTTTCCATAATGGTTGTACCAGTCTGCAATCCCACCAACAGTGAACTAAGGTCCCCTTTTCCCCACAACCTCTCCAACATTTTGTTTGTTGCTTTGTCTATGATAGCCATCCTGACTGGTGTAAAGTGGTATCTCATTGTGGTTTTAATTTGCATCTCTCTGACAGCTAACGATATTGAGCATCTCTTCATGTGTCTCTGGATATTCTGTATGTCCTCTTTGGAGAAGTGTCTGTTCAAGTCCTTTTCCCATTTTTTTAATTGGGTTGGGTGTCTTCTTAGAGTGAAGTTTTGTAAGTTCTTTGTATATTTTGGAGATTAAACCTTTGTCTGAGGTATCATTGGCAAATATGTTTTCCCATACAGTTGGTTGTCTTTTTAATTTAATACTGTTTTCTTTAGCCATGCAGAAGCTTTTTATTTTGATGAGATCCCATTTGTTTATTCTTTCCTTTATATTCCTTGCTCTAGGGGACATATCCGTAAAAATGTTGCTGCGTGGAATATCTGAGATTTTCTTGCCAATGTTCTCCTCTAGGACTTTAATGGTGTCACAGCTTATATTTAAGTCTTTTATCCACCTTGAATTTATTTTGGTGTATGGTGTAAGTCTGTGCTCAAGTTTCATTTTTTTGCACGTAGCTGTCCAGTTCTCCCAACACCATTTGCTGAAGAGGCTATCTTTACTCCATTTTATGTTATTGCCCCCTTTGTCAAATATTAATTGACTGTAGAGAGTTGGTTTGATTTCTGGGCTCTCTGTTCTGTTCCATTGGTCTATGTGCCTGTTTTTATGCCAGTACCAGGCTGTTTTGATTACAGTGGCTTTGTAATACAGTTTGATATCAGGTATTGTATCCCTCCTACTTTGTTCTTCTTTCTCAAAAGGGCAGCTGCTATTCGGGCTCGTTTATGATTCCATATAAATTTTTGAAGTGTTTGTTCTATGTCTGTGAAATACGCCATTGGTACTTTAATAGGTATTGCATTGAATCTGTATATTGCTTTGGGTAGTATGGACATTTTGATGATGTTAATTCTTCCAATCCATGAACACGGTATATGTTTCCATTTGTTTGTGTCTTCCCTGATTTCTTTCTTCAGGGCTGTGTAGTTTTCTGCATACAGGTCTTTTACCTCCTTGGTTAGGTTTATTCCCAGATATTTTATTTTTCTTTTTGCTATATCAAACGGGATTTTTTTCCTTGATTTCTGCTTCTGCTGATTCATTGTTAGTATACAAAAATGCCTTTGATTTCTGGATATTGACTTTGTATCCTGCTGTTTTGCCAAATTCATTAATTAGTTCGAGCAGTTTCTTGGTAGAGTCTATAGGATTTTCCATGTACACTATCATGTCATCTGCAAACAGTAACAGTTTTTGTTTCTTCCTTTCCTCTTTGGATGCCTTTTATTTACTTTTCCTGCCTGATCGCTGTGGCCAAAACTTCTAATACTATATTGAATAGAAGTGGTGAAAGTGGACATCCTTGTCTTGTTCCTGATCTTAGTGGAAAAGCTTTTAGTTTTTGCCCATTGAGTATGATATTGGCTGTAGGTCTCTCATAAATGGCCTTTATTATATTGAGGAATGCTCCCTCTATCCCACTTTGTTGAGTGTTTTTATCATAAATGGGTGTTGTACCTTATCAAAAGCTTTTTTCATGTCTATTGATATGATCATGTGGTTTTTGTGTTTGCTTTTGTTTATGTGATGAATTACATTTACTGATTTGTGAATGTCGAACCATCCTTGCATCCCTGGGATGAATACCTCTTGGTCATGGTGTATAATCTTTTGGATATATTGTTGGATGCAATTTGCCCATATTTTGTTGAGGACTTTAGCATCTATGTTCATCAGCGATATTGGCCTGAAGTTTTCTTTCTTTGTTGTGTCTCTATCTGGTTTTGGAATTAGGATGATGCTGGCTTCATAAAAGGAGTTTGGGAGTTTTCCATCCTTCTGGATTTTTTGGAATAGTCTGTGAAGAATGGGGGTTAGCTCTTCCTTAAATGCTTTGTAGAATTCTCCAGTGAACCCATCTGGTCCGGGGCTTTTCTGTGACGGGAGTTTTTTGATTACTGCTTCAATTTCTTTTGCTGTTATTGGTCTATTAAGGTGTTCTACTGCTTTTTCATTGAGTTTTCGGAGATTATATTTTTCTAGAAATGTGTCCATTTCCCTAGGTTCTCAAATTTCTTGGCATACAGTTCTTCATAGTAATTTCTTACAATCCTTTCTATTTCTGTGGTATCAGTTGTAATCTCTCCTCTTTCATTTCTGATTGTGTTTATTTGTGTCTGTTCCCTTCTTTTCTTGATGAGCCTACTTAAAGGCTTGTCTATTTTGTTTATCTTTCCAAAGAACCACCTCCTGGAGTCATTGATCCTTAGAATTGTGCTTTTAGTCTCTATGTCGTTTAGTTCTGCTCTGATCTTAGTTATTTCCTTCCTTCTCCTTGCTTTGGGCTGTTTTTGTTGTTGTTCCTCGAGTTCTTGTAGGTGTAGAGTAAGGTTGTTTGTTTGAAATGTTTCTATCTTCTTTAGGTAGGCCTGTATTGCTATAAACTTCCCTCTCAGGACTGCCTTCACTGTGTCCCATAAGTTTTGGGTTGTTGTGAGATCATTTTCATTTGTTTCCAGAAACTATGATTTCTTCCCTAATTTCATTCTTCACCCATTCATTGTTTAATAGCATACCATTCAGTCTCCATGATTTTGGGTGTTTTGGGTTTTTTCCTTTGGGGTTGGTTTCCAGTTTCAGTCCCTTGTGGTTAGAGAAAATGCTTGGTATGATTTCAATATTCTTGAATTTGTTGAGGCTTGTTTCATGTCGTATCATGTGATCTATCTTTGAGAATGTTCCATGTGCATTAGAAAAGAATGTGTATTTAGCTTCTTTGGGGTGAAGAGCTCTGTATATATCAGTTAGGTACATTTCATCAAGGGTGTTGTTTAATGCCGTAATGTCTTTGTTGATATTTTGTTTGGAAGATCTGTCCATTTTTGATAGTGGAGCGTTAAATTCCCCCACTATAATTGTGTTGCTGCCTATATCTTTCCTGAATTCCTCTAAGATTTTCTTGATATATTTTGGTGCTCCTATGTTGGGTGCGTATATATTTATGATGTTAATATCTTCTTGGTGGAGTCTTCCCTTGAGTATTATGAAGTGCCCTTCTGCATCACTCTTTATGGCTCTTTTTTTGAAGTCTATTTTGTCTGATATGAGAATTGCTACCCCAGCTTTTTTTTCTTGTCCATTTGCTTGGAAAATTTGATTCCAGCCTTTCACTTTTAGTCCGTGATGGTCTTTTATTTCATATTTTTATTTTATTTTGTTGCCTAACATTCGTTTCAAAATGTGCTTTTTTCTTCAATTATTTTATTGTTGTTCACTTACAATTGGCCAAATTTACCCCCTACCACCACCCCTCAACCCAACCAAACCCACCTCCCTCCCTTGTGTCCAACCTGCCCACCATTACCCCCTCTCGTCTCCCCTCTGGTTACTGTCAGATTTTTCTTAATTTCAATGTCTCTGGTTATATTTTGTTTGCTTTTTTCTCTTGTTGATTAGGTTCCACTTAAAGATGAGATCATATGGTATTTGTCCCTCACCTCGTGGCTTATTTCACTTAGCATAATGCTCTCCAGTTCCATCCATGCTATTGCAAAAAGTAGGAGCTCTTTCTTTTTCTCTGCCATCAGGTATTCCCTTGTGTAAATGTACCATAGTTTTTGGATCCATTCATTTACTGATGGGCACCTAGGTTGCTTCCATCTCTTGGCTATTGTAAATTGTGTTGCTATGAACATTGGGGTGCATAGGTTCTTTGGGATTGGTGTTTCAGGGCTCTTGGAGTATAATACCAGCACTGGAATTGCTGAGTCAAAAGGAAGTTCCATTTTTAGTTTTCTGAGGAAATTACATACTGTTTTACACATTGGCTGTACCAATCTGCACTCCCACCAACAGTGCACTAGAGTTCCCTTTTCTCCACATCCTCTCCAACACTTGTTTATTGATTTGTTTATATTGGCCATTCTGACCAGTGTGAAGTGGTATCTCACTGTGGTTTTAATTGGCATGTCTCTGATGGATAATGATGCTGATCATCTTTTCATATGTCTCTGGGCCCTCTGTATGTCCTCCTAGGAGAAGTGTCTGTGCAAGTTCTTTGCCCATTTCTTAATTGGGTTGTTTGTCTTCCTGGAGTGGAGTTGTGTGAGTTCTTTATATATTTTGTAGATCAAACCCTTGTCTGAGGTATCATTGGCAAATATGTTTTCCTATTAGTGTTTCTTTTTTCATTTTAATGCTGTTTTCTTTAGCCATGCAGAAGCTTTTTAATTTGATGAGGTCCCATTTGTTTTCTTTATATCCCCTGTTTTAGGGGACATATCAGTGAAGATGTTGCTGTGTGGAATGTCTGAGATTTTCCTGCTGATGTTTTCCTCTAGGACTTTAATGGTGTCACAACTTATATTTAAACCTTTTATCCACCTATTTTTTTTGTGTGTATGGTGTAAGTTGGTGGTTGAGTTTCATTTATTTGCATGTAGCTGTCCAGATCTCCCAATACCATTTGTTGAAGAGGCTATCTTTACTCCATTTTATGCTGCTGCCCCTTTTGTTAAATATTAGTTGGCCATAGAGACTTGGGTTAATTTCTGAGCTCTCTATTCTGTTCCATTGGTCCATGTGTCTGCCAATACCAGGCTGTTTTGATCACAGTAGCTTTGTAACACAGTTTGATATCAAGTGTTGTGATTCCTCCCAATTTGTTCTTCTTTCTCAAAATTTCTACAGCTACTTGGGTTTGTTTATTGTTCCATATAAATTTCTGAAATGTTTGTTCTATATTTGTGAAATACGCCATTGGTACTTTAATAGGGATTGCATTGAATCTGTAAATTGCTTTGGGTAGTATGGACATTTTGATGATGTTAAGTCTTCTGATCCATGCATGGTACATGCTTGCATTTGTTTGCATCTTCTTTGATTTCTTTCTTCAGTGTTGTGTAGTTTTCTGAGTACAGGGCTTTTACCTCCTTGGTTAGGTTTATTCTTGTTGCTATAAGAAATGGGATTTTTCTCCTGATTTCTTTTTCCAATATTTCATTGTTGGTATACAAAAATTCCTTTGATTTCTGAATATTGACTTTGTATCTCGCTGTTTTGCCCAATTTACTCATTAGGTTGAGTAGTTTTTGGTGGAGTCTATAGGATTTTCTATGAACACTATTATGTCATCTGCAAACAATGACAATTTTGCTTCCTCCTTTCCTATTTGTATGTTTTTTATTTTCTTTCCTTGTCTAAATGCTGTGGCTAGGACTTCCAATACTATGTTGAATAGGAGTGGTGAAAGTGGGCATCCTTGTCTTGTTCCTGATGTTAATGGGAAAGCTCTAAGTTTTTATCCATTGAGTATGATGTTGGCAATAGGTCTCTCATATATGGCCTTTATTATGTTGAGGAATGCTTCTTCTATTCCCACTTTGCTGAGTGTTTTAATCATAAATGGGTGCTGTACCCTATCAAATGCTTTTTTGTGTCTATTGCTATAATCATGTGATTTTTGTGTTTGCTTTTGTTTATGTGATGTATTACATTTATTGATTTGTGACTATTGTACCATCCTTGCATCCCTGGGATGAATCCCACTTGGTCATGGTGTATGATCTTTTTAACATGTTGTTGTATGTGGTTTGCCAAAATTTTGTCAAGGATTTTAGCATTTGTGTTTATGAGCGATATTGGCATGAAGGTTTTTTTTTTCCTGTGTCTTTACCTGGTTTTGGGATTAGGATGATGCAGGATTCATAAAAAGAGTTTGGGAGTCTTCCACCTTCTTGAATTTTGTTGAATATTCTGTGAAGGATAGGGTTTAGCTCTTCCTTAAATGCTTTGTAGAGTTCTCCTGTGAAACCATTGGGTCCAGGGCTTTTGTGTGTCAGAAATTTTTCTATTACTGCTTCAATTTTGTCAGGTGTTATTGGTCTGTTCAGGCTTTCTGCTTCTTCAGCCAGCTTTGGAAGATTATATATTTCTAGAAATGTGTCCATTGCACCTAGGTTTTCAAGTTTCTCGGCATATAATTCTTCATAGTAGTTTCTTACAATCATCTGTATTTCTTTTTTGAAAAGATTTTATTTATTTATTTATTTATTTATTTATTTATTTTTAGAGAGAGGGAAAGGGAAGAAGAAAAAGAGTTAGAAAACATCAGTGTGTGGTTGCCTCTCACGTGGCTCCCACTGGGGACCTGGCCTGCAATCCAGGCATGTGCCCCGATTGGGAATTGAACTGGCAACCCTTTGGTTCACAGCCCGCACTCAATTCACTGAGCTACATCAGCCAGGGCTGTATTTTTATAGTATCAATTGTAATCTCTCCTCTTTTGTTTCCGATTGTATTTATTTGGGTTCTCTCTCAGTATGGCCTTTGCTGTGTCCTGTAAGTTTTGGATTGTTGTGAGTTCATTTTTAGTTGTTTCCAGAAACTTTTTGATTTCTTCCTTCATTTAAAGTTTTTTGAAGTACCTCCATACTGCTTTCTTCAGTGCCTGCACCAGTCTGCTTTCCTACCAATAGTGCATTAAGGTTTCCCCCCTTCCACATCCCTGCCAGCACTTGTTTATTGATGAATTGATGACAGCCATTCTGAAAGTTGTGAGGTGACATGTCAGTATGGTTTTAATTTCCATTTCTCTGATGATTAGTGATGCTGAGCATCTTGATATGTCTATCAGTCATCTGTATGTCCTATTTGGGGAAGTGTCTATTGAGGGTCTTTGCCCATTTTTAAAATTGGATTGTTTGGTGTTTTTGGTGTTGAGTTTTAAAGATTTTATTTCTTTCTTTGCTTTTAAAGAAAGAGGAAGGGAGGGAGAGAGAGAGGGAGAGAAACATCGATGCGAGAGAGAAAGACTAATCAGTTGCTTTTGTACATCCTGAGTCAGGACTTAATCTGGACCCAGGCATGTGATCAGAAATTAAACTAGTGTCCTCTTGCTTTGTGAGATGATGGCCAGCCATTTGAGCCACACTGGTCAGGGGTAGCAATACATTTTATAAGTTCTTTGTAAATTTCGGAAGTTATACTCTTATTAGATGTATCGGTGGGTTGTCTTTTCATTTTGTTGATCATTTCTTTTGCTGTGCAAAAACTTTTTAGATTGATGTATTCCTATTTATTTATTTTTTCTTTTGTTTTTCTTGCCAAAGGAGATACATCAGAAAAAATATTGCTACAAGAAATTTTTGAGGGGACTTCTGGCCAAGATGGAGGCGTAGGTAGACATACTGTGCCTCCTCATACAACCAAAAGGAGGAAAAAAAACAATTTAAAAACAAAAAATAACCAGCAATGACAAAAAAATCAAACTGTATGGAAGTCCAACAACCAAGGACTTAAGGAAGTCACATTCATTCAGACCAGTAGGACGGGAGGGGTTGGGCAGCCCTGGTGGAGAGTACTTGCAGCAAGGTGGTGGCTGGCACACTCAGCTAGGCAGCTGATTGTGGAACAGGGAACAGCGTCCAAGGCTTCAGCTGGCCAGTAAGGCAGCAGCTGGCAGACCGGGTGGTCCCACATTCTCATGCAGATAAATCAGGCAACCAGAAAAGAATGAAGAAACAAGAACTCCAACAAATAAGGGAGGCTTAGGAACCTCCAGAACATCTTTAAACGTTCCAACATCCGAATTATAGGGGTACCAGAAGGAGAAGAGGAAGAGCAACAAGTGGAAAAGTTATTTGAACAAGTAATAAAGGGGAACTCCCCCAACCTGGCAAAGGAAATAGACTTCTAGGAAGTCCAAGAGGCTCAGAGAGTCCCAAAGAAGTTGGACCCAAGGAGGAACACACCAAGGCACATCATAATTACATTACCCAAGATTAAAACTAAGGAGAGACTCCTAGAAGCAGCAAGAGATAAGGAGGCAGTTACTTACAAAGGAGTTCCCATCACACTGTCAGGTGATTTCTCAAAAGACACCTTACAGGCAAGAAGGGGCTGGAAAGAAGTATTCCAAGTCATGAAGTGCAAGGACCTATATCCAAGATTGCTCTATCCAACAAGGCTTTTATTTAGAATGGAAGGGCAGATAAAGTGCTTCTCAGATAACATCAAGTTAAAGGATTTCATCACCACCAAGCCCTTATTATATGAAACTTATCTAAGAAAAAGAAGATAAAAACATGTACAGTAAAATGACAGCAAAGACACAATTATTAACAGCCACACCTAAAACAAAAACAAAAGCAAACTAAGCAAACAAGTAGAACAGGAAACAGAAGCACAGAAATGGAGATCACAAGGAGGTTTAGCTACAGGGGAGTGAAAGGAGAGAGGGGGAAAAGGTACAGAGAATAAGTAGCATAGATGGTAGGTAGAAAAAGACAGGGGGAGGGTAAGAGTAGTGTGGGATATGTAGAAGCTAATAAACTTAAGACACATGGACATGAACTAAAGGAGGGGAATGTGGGTGGGAGGTGGGTGCAGGACAGAGGGGAGTAAAGGGGGGGAAATGGGGCAACCATTACAGCATAATCAATAAAATATATATTTAAAAAGAAATGTTTGAGGTTTTACTGCTTATGTTTTCATCTAGGACTTTTATGGTTTTGAGTCAAACATTTTAGTCTCTAATCCACTTTGAGTTTATTCTTGTGTGTGGCATAAAAAGGTGCTCTAATTTCATTTTTTGCACATATCTGTCCATTTTCCCCAACACCATTTATTGAATAAACTGTCTTTAACCCATTGTATGTTTTTGCCTTCTCTGTCAAATATTAATTTATTATGTAGGTGTGAGTTTATTTCTGGGCTCTCTATTCTGTTCCACTGATCTACACGTCTGTTTTTAACCTGGTACCAGGCTGTTTTGATTATTATGGCCATATAGTATAGTTTGTTATAAGGTAACATGATTCCTCCAACTTTGTCCTTCTTTCTCAGATTGTTGTTGCTATTTGGGGTTTTTGTGGTTCCATATACATTTTGGAATGTTTGTTCTAGTTCTGTGAAATACATCATTGGAATCTTGATAAGAATTGCATTGAATCTGTCCATTGCTTTGGGTAGTATGGACATTTTAATGATGTTAATCTCTCCTATCCATGGACATAGTATATGCTTCAATTTATTTGTATCTTCTTCAATTTCTTTCTTCAGTGTCTTATAATTTTCCAAGTATGGGTCTTTTACATTCTTGGTTAAATTTATTCCCAGGGAGACTTCCACCAAGATGGAGGTGTAGGTGGAAGCACTGTGCCTTCTCCCACAACCAAATTGAAAAACAATAAAGTTTTAGCAACAAAAACGCAGCCAAAACCACAGAAAATTGAACTTCACAGAAGTCTGACAACAATGAACCCTTCAGCCCAACCAGTAAGAGGGGCAGAGCCAGCAGCAGAGCGGGGTTGGGCAGGAAAGATCCACCAGACCTACACAGGCGCACAACCCAGGTGCGCCGGCAGCCGTGGGCAGATGCCAGGTGTGGAGAAGCGGGCAGACCCACTGAGGGCGTGGGGTCACGGTCACACATTTGCGTGCAGATAAACTGGTGAAGGAGAGAGCGGTGAGACAGACCGTGCAGGCCCCAGTGGCAGGATGCGGCAGAGGGGACCGCCATTGTCCCTCTCTGACCCTGCCCCCACCTACAGCATTACAAACCAGCCACCTGGGTGTCCTCTCTCTGACCCACCCCCACATACAGCGTCACAAATCAGTGACCTGGGTGGCTCTGCCCTGATAAACAATTAAGGATCTGCTCCTCATACCTAACAGGCACAAACAAATCAAAACACGGCTCAAGAGAAACTTAGAGCCCCAGAGCCAATAAATCTAAGCGATGAAGAAATAGCAAAACTTTCAGATGCACAGTTCAAAACACTGGTGATCAGGATGCTCACAGAACTGGTTGATTTTAGTCACAAATTATAGCAACATATGAAGGCTAAACTAGTTGAAGTGAATGGCAATACACAGGAAACCAATAGTAATGGAAAAGAAACTGGGACTCAAATCAAAGGAGTGGACCAGAAAGAGGAAAAAAAATGACCAAACAGAAAAGAATGAAGAAACAAGAATTCAAAATAATGAGGAGAGACTTAGGAACCTTCAGGATATCTTTAAATGTTCCAACATCCAAATTATAGGAGTACCAGAAGGGGAAGAGGAACAGCCACCAGTGGAAAACTTATTTGAACAAATAATAAAGGAGAATTTCCCCAATTGGCAAAGGTAATAGACTTCCAGGAAATCCAGGAAGCTCAGAGAGTCCCAAAGAAGTTGGACCCAAGAAGAAACACACCAAGGCACATCATCATTACATTAGCCAAGATTAAAATGAAGAAGAGAATTCTAGAAGCATCAATAGATAAGGGGACAGTCGCCTACAAAGGAGTTCCCATCAGACTGTCAGCTGATTTCTCAAAAGAGACCTTACAGGCAAGAAGGGGCTGGAAAGAGGTATTCCAAGTCATGAAATTCAAAGACCTACATCCAAGATTGCTCTATCCAGCAAAACTTTCATTTAGAATGGAAGGGCAGATAAAGTGCTTCTCAAATAAGATCAAATTCAAGGAGTTCATCATCATCACCAAGCCCTTATTACATGAAATGTTAAAGGGACTTATGTAAGAAAAAGAAGATAAAAAAGATGAACAGTGAAAGGACAGCAAGCTCACAGTTATTAACAACCACACCTAAAACAAAAGCAAACTAAGGATAGCTAGATCAGGAGCAGAACCATAGAAATGAAGGTCACATGGAGGGTTAGCAACAGGGGAGTGGGAGAAGGAGAAGGGGGGAGAAGGTACAGAAAATAAGTAGCATAGATGGTAGGTAGAAAATAGATAGGGGGAAGGGCAAGAATAGTAGGGGAGACAGAATCTAAAGAACTTGAGACACATGGTCATAAACTAAAGGGGGGGAATGGTGGTGTAGGGGGTGTGCAGGGTGGAGGGGAATGAAGGGGGAATAGAACAACTGTAATGGCATAATCAATAAAATAAAAATTAAAAAAAATTTCTACTATGACTGTATTTCTGTCAATCTCTTTCTTTATGTCTATCAAGATTTGCTTTACATATTTAGGTGCTCCTGCTTGGTTGCATAAATGTTTACTAGGGTTATACTTTTTTGTTGGATTATTGCATTTATCATTATGCAGTGTCTTTGTCTCTTACTATAGTGTATAACTGTGTGATAAAAAAATCCTTTTTGTTCTACAGGCCTGGACTAAAACTAGGATGTTAATAAATGCTTAATCATATGTGTATTACCCATTGTTCTCATCTCACAACCTCACTTGCTTGACCAATGAGTCAGCCGATTGTTGAAAGTCCAGTTGCCCCCCACCTTTTCAAAGTCTGAAAATGAATGATGTGTGTTTGTGGTGTTGTTCTCCTTAGAAAATAATCTCTTTAGTCATCAGCTCCTTGCAACTTTTGCCTTTAAAAACCTTGCCCTATGCCCCCCACTTCAGAACATGTCTTCAGTTCATTCCAAGGGCTATGTTCTTGATTTGCAGATCATATATGAATAAAATTCTCTTTTAATTTCTTCTGTAATTTTGTTAATAGTAGATAGCTTAGCAATATGTACAGTTGGTGGATAAAGATTCAACCCGGTAAATTTAAAGATCTAATTGACTTTATTGAACAAACCTGGCAAGCAACCCACATAGTAAGTAGAGAGGTGATTTTGAGAATTTGTACAAAAGGGAAGGTTTTTATGGGCAGAACTGGACAGGACAAGAAAATTGTTTGCAAAAAAGAGAGAATTATTTCAGGCAAAGTCACTTTCCTTTTGGGGAATGGTGGTGGAGGTCTTATTATGCAGATTACCACAACAGTGTTAGTTAGAAAGTTCTAGACTGATTGCTTTAAAGTCACATTCCTGGGAGGGGCTGAAACTGCAATTAGTCTTACTTTGCTGTCTGGCACAATGACTTTTCCATGGGCTGTTGTTTCTTTTTTTAAACAGTATTAAGAATCCTAAAATATTCACATCTCTCATTAAAATATCTACATAATAGTAAAAATCTATTATATATTTAGAAATAATCAATAAAAAGGTGGAGATGCTTATTTTTAAAAACTTACAAATCTTTTCTCTAGAAGTAATACTTGAATAGATGGACAGACCATACCATGTCCTTATTTGGAAGGATCCAATATTGCAAAGCTCTCGATGGCCTCTAAATTAACTATAAATTTAACACATTCTCATTAAAATCCCATTGGCAGAAAATTTCAATGAGAAAAAAGGATTCCATAGTTAAAATGGAAGAGAAAACATGTGAGTCAAGTACATTTGGGAGGAAAGAGAGTGGTAATGAGAATGTGAGAATGTGGTGTGAATAGAATAGTTCCCGAGTGAAATGTGAGTAGCTATTCTACAGCTACAGTGGTTGGAGCACTGGGTACTATAGGCTAACACAGAATAGCATAAGAGATTGTAAAGTTCAGAAACAGATGAGAGTATATAAAAACATTTCATATGTGACAAAACGAGGTACTTCAGATTACTGAGAATGGTCTTGGGACACAAGCCCCAGAGTTGTGCAAATAACATTGTATCCCTATGTCACACCATGCACTACTGTGAATTCTGGATGTCAAGAATGTGAAACCTAAAATGTAAAAGATGAAAGCATAAAGTAAGTAGTAGAAAATATAAATGAGTATTTATACACTTGAGATGGGGGTAATAATTTCAAGTGTTACAGCAAAGACACAAGTCATAAAGCCATAAGTACATTAAGATTCATGTACTTGATTACATAAAATAAAAAGTGAGCATATCAAAATAGCATTAGTATCGATGAGACACAAATATAAATAAGGAAAATATTTGCAGTGTACATGAAAAAGAGTTAATACTTGCATTAATATAAGAAGAAAAACTCAGTCTCCCTCACAATCCAAGAAATGCAAACTAAATCAGTAATAGAAAGCAACTCACTTATAACATTGTAAAGATTTTTTAAATGGTAATAATTAGGGTCAGTTAGAATGACAACCCCGGCTGGTGTAGCTCAGTGGATTGAGTGTGGGCCTGTGAAGCAAAGGGTCCCAATTCCCTCAGGGCACATTCCCGGGGCCACGATCCAACATCTCTCCCAGTCTTTCTTCTTCCCTTCCCCTCTCTCTAAAAATAAATAAATAAATAAAATATTAAAAAAAAAGAATGACAAAAGTGGCACTCCCAGATTGAATTGGTAGAAAAGTCAAATGATTCAATCTATTAGTTTGTCAATATTTATGAAAGTGTTGAAAATATATACATGCATATAGTCCATTCAGGGAAATAGCCATGCAAAGACATATCAAAGCTTTGCCTTTAGTAGTGAAAAACTGGGAACAACCTGAAGGGTCAAGATGGAAGGGTTGGTTAAGGAAATCCTGATGCAATTATAAAATGATACAGCCACTACAGACAATGAAGCAGGTGCATTTATTTAATGTGGAATTGAAAGAAAACTAGGCTGGAATTGGGTGGAGAAGTGGGGGGAACAGGAGGGTTCTAGGGTGTGAAGAAGGGTAGAAGAACACAATGCCAAAAATCAGATAAAACGTGAAGAAATGGGAGGCCAGTGTTTGCAGGGAGGTTGAGACATGCACCCATCTTGCCTTACTTCACAAGTTTGCTAATGAGTCTTGCTAAGAATGCTATTAAAGCCATCCATCATTAATTGGCCTCCTTCACTCTTCTCTCTGAGGCCTAGTTACTTTCCGACTAAGGAACCAAAAAGAAAGCAATGTTTTCCTGGAAGTCCCTTCCCTCTGGCCTTATTAGCAGAGATGGAGAAGACAATCAGCAATTCCCAGTGTCCCCCAGCCTTTGGACCAATTATCCTGAACTCACATTTGGGAGCTAATTAGATGATTCTGTCTGCGGAACTTGCAAGGATATCATTGCCCAATCCTGGCCCAGGCTGTTTCTGTGGGAAAGTTTGTTAGAACAGTTGCTGGATGGGTATGCCTCCTGAGGCCTTTTA
Organism: Artibeus jamaicensis; assembly: GCF_021234435.1. NCBI lineage: Eukaryota > Metazoa > Chordata > Mammalia > Chiroptera > Phyllostomidae > Artibeus > Artibeus jamaicensis. Next base: position 22,990 of record NW_026521638.1, read on the forward strand.
GAGCTGGGGAAGTCTGCAAAGTTTATCACTTAGCCTCATATCTAATCCACCAAAAGGTACTGAGGTGTTTGGGAGCTCAAGAGATTAATTATGGGGGTAGGGCGAGACAACAACTTCTATAGGTCTGAGTCCTTCGACAGCTTATTTAAGGGAAGTGAGGGCCCATGTTGGTTCAAGGAGCAGAACACTGGCTGGCAAGGCTGGAGTTTTGGAGGTTGGCCAGTAAATTCATGTTCTGGTCCTTATTAGGGAGTGGGCACAAAGTCCAGAAGAGGGCAACTCCAACTTGAAACCTAATGGACTACTAGCATCTTCTACATGATACTTGTCAAATTATTGTCAATAATTCTGTATTTCAATTCATTTAATCATCCTTAGAATAATCACTTGAAGTGCATATTATGATTCCCATTTCTTAGATGAGAAAACTAGGGTCAGCACAGAGAAAATGACCTGCCCGATGTCACACAGCTAGCTAGTAGCAGTGTTAGCCCACAAGTCAGGTCTACCAGATCCTCAGTCCAGTGCTGTCCTCACTTGTCCACAGTTGAGTTAATTCATGGGCTTCTGAGCTTGCTGCCTGGTACACAGAGGACACTTGATTCATATTTGCTTTTCCTTATTCCCTGACCAAGAAAACTACCTGTAAATACCAAAATAAAGGTTTAATCTTTTAGGGCCCTGATATTATCTTGTCAGATACTACAAACATAAACTCTGACAACAAGCGTTAATGTTTTCTGGGTGAGGTTCCAAGCTCATTTTTTTCCATTTCAATTATTGCTACTTCCCAGGCCCTCATATCTCTGCCTGCTTACTGCTACCACATCCAATCTGAGCATTTCTCCAGTTGCTGAAGCCCAAGAACCCAATTTTACTCATTGTGCATGAATTGTTCCTGGGTTTATAACCTGTTCCTAACCTTATTGCCTGTCCATTTCATTGCCCATGGTCCATTATTTTACTTCAGGCTTCAGTGCCCTGTGGGACTCTGAGTATTAACCATGTATTTGGTGAATGAAAAAAGCCCAAGATACATGAAAGGGGCTAAATTTACAGGTAAAGGAATTAACACTTAGAAAGTTCATGCAGACTGAAGTAGAAGAGACTGAATTAGAACCCAGGGCTCCAGATACTCTAAGGCTTTCTACACTCAACTGTACTGAATTTCTACTTTCAGAGTTTCATTTCTGAGACTTTTGTGCCTAGAGTCAGTATTGCACTGTTAGTTTAGAATTCTTTGGTGAGTTACTAGAGGTAGGCAGGCAGGGAGTCAAAAATACTGGGTTAGGAGCCAGCCCTTGGAGGCTGCCCTATCTACTAACTGTACAGACTTGAAAAAATCACTTAGCCTGTCTGTAACTCTATTGTTTTTTAACTGGAAAGTAAGCATAATAAAAGTTGGCCTTCCTACTGTCTAATCCTGGCCCTGGCTGTGGGTGACATTCAACTGTCTAGATGCAATATCCAAATAAGAAAATAGATCTCAAAGATCTTTGTAAATACTGTGCTGTTATGTGCTAATAGAATAATAAGAGGAAAAGTACTTCTGTTTCAATTCTTTTGAGTCCTAAGAGTGCCTTTATCTGTGCTGAACCCACGGTAAGCCTCTCACTGGTAGAATGGATGTGGTGAAGGAGACATAGTTGAGATGTGTATGAGAGCATTGCCAAGTAGACATGTAGAAGGTCATGGACTATAGAGTGACATGTGCTGAGGCTGACAGATGGGGCCTGGATGTCCTCAAAGGTTCACAGCTGTGTTGGGAGAGGGGTGTCACATTATAAGTTAAATAATTTTCTAACCACTATACTGTATACCTGAAACTAGTATAATATTAAATGTCAACTGTAATTTAAAAACTAAAAAAAATTAGAAACAATGTTCACAGGTATGTTGAGGACTGATAACATAGGGAACACTTTCTTTAGATATGAGCTATCTGAAGTCTGGGTGGCTGGACTAGTGCAAAGAGGCCACAAATTTATGTTTGTGGCACAGGGAATTGGGAAAAGTCTACATCAGTCCCCATTAAGATTAGTCACTGCCTTTAACTGGAATATCAGAAAAGATTCAAAATTAAGCAGCAGTGCAAAGGTGTGAGGGAGGAGGTGTTGCAGGGAGAGGGTGGTGTGGAAAGGAGGGTAAAATTTGAATTCCCAGGGCCAGGAGAAGGGGGAGGGGGAATGGGTCCACTGGGAGAGTTTTCTTAGATGGTTCAGTGTGGGTCTTAACTCTGAAAAGAAGGGATGGACATGAAGACCAATGACAGTTTCTTATTTCTTCTAAGAGTGAACCCAGTGGCCTTATGTCAGATGGACAGAACAACTTACTATTTTTCTCAAAGATGAAGATGACAGAGGACACTTTGGAGGGTGGAGAAAAAGCACTGCAGTCAAGTCACCTTACCCCCAAACTCCACATTTTCACCATTAACATTTAATTTTTTTCTCCCAAATTACAGAATTCAGTGAAAAATTTCAAAAGAGAGCAAATGGAATAGAGCCCAAAATTCCTTGGTCATTTCCCACCACTCTTCTTCATCCTGTTCCCCTCTAGAGTGGAATCACCACCCACAGTTGGGGGCTGTTCCCTGGGACATTTTGACCCCGTACATATATACATCTCACATCATCATCACTTTCTAAATGGACCAATATGTGCTATACACCTTTTCATGTCAATACTTTATAACTTTTCTGTTTAAACAAGACAGCCTTTTAATAAAATTATTTGCATGAAACACGATTTACTCGATTTGCAAAGCAGAATTAAAAACTATTCATTTAAGAATATGAACTAAGGAAATACAAATACTCTGGTGATTTATGAACACTCATTTATTATTATCATCCCACTTCTGTAATATGCCCCATGCTGAGTGGGTCTCAGTTTTGGGCGGTTACAGGATTTTGAACCCTGGTGCTCTAGGCTCAGCCTCTGCTAGCTAAATGCTCTCCAATTCTTTGCAAGAAGAAGACATTTCTTCCACTTCAGCTTCAGGCAATTGTTCTTATTTTTGAGGAGAAAATATATCACAGTTCAATTGCAAAGTTGGGAAAACATCTCCCTCTTATGTCAAATTCAAGATTGTCTCTATTTCATCAGAAGAAAGTTTCTTCTATTCATAGAAGTTTCCCCCTATTTATATCTTTACCCTTTACTAATATTGAGCCCCTTAGAGTATTTCGAAATGTCTAGTAGTTTCACTGACCTCCCATGTAGAAAACAAATTTCTTTCTGTGGGTCAAGCTTTCTATTATCAATCAATCCCTTGCAAGATTGCTTTATGCACTCAGCACATGGAGGACACAGTATAACATAAAACATGATTCTTCTCTTTTAGGAGCTTATAAACTAGTTGGGGAGAGCAAAAGAAACTTCAAGGAATACAGAAAAGATTATGCTATTGTCTTGCTGTGTGGGCCACACTCTTTTAGGAGAGATTAAGAACAATGAATAAAAATGAAGGGATTATGAGTCACCTAGAAGGAAAAGCCCTCCTTGAGTGTGAGGCTTTGTTTGAGAGAGGCAGAGTGAGTGGAGAGGCCTGGAAGAAATGAGGAGGGGTGGCACACCCAGTGGTCTAGATGCGATATGGTGGTGATCAGAAAGAAATCAGTAGCCCTTGGAGGATGAAATGACATGAGACATTGATCCAAGAGGTTAAAGGGGCAGCATGGGCAGCACTGAGTGGAGAAGGGGCACAAGACTCAGAGCTGTTGCAGGTGCCCCATGGGCCTGAAGGGAAAGGCAGCTATCTGCAAGAAGGCAAGAGTGTGGGTGTGAGAGCCTTAGAGAATTTTCTGCAGACCTGGTGGGTGGCCAGATTTGGAGAATGACTGTGGGCACCTCCATTTGACTGGGAAATATTCTCAGACACATTAAGGGGCCCATGCTTCCCTCCTCAAAAAATCCATAAGCCTGTTGGGGAAGGTCACTCTTCTCAAACTTCCAACTTCTTGGCCAAGAAGTACCTGCAGTGATTCACAGAAGATATTTTAGAAATGGCCACACTAGCACATGAAATCTCTGGATTGCCTTAGTTTCACCCTTCAGGTAAATTCTTAATTTCCAGTAGCCATTCATTGGTAATTGCAAGCATTATCTCCTTCTGGTTTTCCTTTCTTAACAGTTTTTCCACCTTTACTAATTATCCGTATATACATATTAAACAGAATGCCCAATATGAACCAGTGTATTTTGCACTAAAAATAAAAACAAAACTTACTATTCTGAGTGCTTCTTCTCATGGCACATAGGATAATACATTCTCCTATTTTTGGTTCAGTGGGGGGGGGTGTGAGAGTCAGCACATGCAGTGCAATGAAAATGTGTTGTTCCCACAGGTGATCAGTCAGGATCGGGACACGGGTTTCTGCAACAGGTGTTTGATAACATTGCTCTGAAGAAGGTGCTGACAGGTCCCAACACCCTGCTCCTCGAGTGTGTCAAGCCCCAACTTAATTTCACAACTCTAGGTTTATTTTCTGAAGAAGAGTCTTTAAAAACCAGACCCTACACTCTGGTACAAATATATTTTATCTTGAAGAAGAGGGCAAACTTTTTGTTTTTATTAAAGTCTCAAACATAATTTAATTGAACTGTCATTAAACTTACAATATACAAAATAGTTGACCGTGTCCCATTTCCCAACCCACATTATAATTTTCTCCCATCTGTCTTTAATCCATCTTCCATGAGAAACTTAGATATGGTTACCTAAACTTTAGCCTTTCTCCTCAGTCCAAGACAAACCATCTTCTACCTTGGCCCAGATCATCTGCTTTTCTCCTATCCCTCAATCCACCCCTGAAGCTCCCCCTCCCCAAATTCAGGCCATCGGTATAAGAAAGCGTGTTTGGGGGGGAGTGCTCAAAAAACGAGAGTGTATGGGTGCCTCTCATTCAGGGGACCTCTTTCCCACCAACACCCTCTTCACGGTGCCGTGCACACCAGGGTTTTGGAGGCTATAGATGGGTGGGTTCAGCATGGGGCCGAGGATAGTGCTTAGGATTCCAATTCCTTTGTCCTTGTCTGAGGCTGAGGCTGAGCCTAGACACATGTAGCTGAAGAAGCTGGTTCCATAAAAGATACAGACCACAGTGAGGTGGGAGCCACATATGGAGAAGGCCTTCTTCCTCCCCTCAGTGGAGTGGGTTCATAGCACCGCAGCTGTGACATGGGCATAGGACACTGAGATGAGGATCATGGGGATCACTCCCATGAAGGTGGTCCCTAGAAAAAGCAGTTGCCCATGGAGGCGGGTGGTGGAGCAAGAGAGCTGGAAAAGAGATGGGAGGTCACAGTAGAAGTGGTTGACTGTGTTAGGGCCACAGAAATTCAGTGTGGATACAGCCACAGTGTGAGCCAGAGCATTGGTGAAGGAGATGGTGCAGCAGAAGCCCACCAGGACACCCTGGACGTCACGCCTCATATGAGTGCTATAGGTGAGGGGCCGACAAATGGCCAGGTAATGGTTATAGGCCATGGCTGTCAAGAGGTGACAGTCCACATTGGCCAGGAGGTAGAAAAAGAAGAGCTGTGAAATGCAGGATGCAAAGGGAACCCTGCACTGGCAGGCCAGGAGACAGGCCAGCATTGAAGGAACAGTGATGGTGTGCACCCAATGTCCAGCAGAAACAGGTTCCTCAGGAAGAAGTACATGGGGGTGTGGAGTTTGGGCTACACAAAGATGGCTGCCAGGATGCTGACATTTCCTCCGACCATGACCAGGTAGGCCAAGAGGAAGATGGCAAAAAGAACAGGTTACAGTCTTATGTTCTCTGTCAGGCCAAGCAGGATGAACTTAGTGACAATTGTCCTATTCCCCAAGGCACCTGGCTCCATAGGCTTCTGCTGATTGCTGTGGAGGGAAGAAAAGACTTGAACTTGCCCTTCACTGATAGAGGCACACAGTGAAACTTACTTTGTGTCTATTGGTTGCTAAAGTTATGTGCCAAGGGCACCAACCCATCAGAATGGCTGCCAGCCCAGACCTTAGCAGGCTTCTGGAGGCCCCCAGCATGCCAGACACACACCTGTTAACTGCTGGCCCAGGCTGAGACCCAGGGGATCCCAGAGAAGGCACTTGAGGAGAGGAAGCTACTCTGGGATTCCAGGACTGTGGGTGGCTATTTGCCAGTATGACATGGAAGTATTTTAGTATTTTAACAACTATTAATGTCAGATCAGTGTATAGTGATTGAATTGCAGCTCAGACAAGCTCAACGAGCAAATGATGTATGAGGCCCTATAGTGCACAATATAGGAAAACAGAATCTCATGAAATAAAAAAGAGATATGAAAAAGAGCAATAGCTGATTTTTTTTAAAGTGGTAAAAGAAAAAGGAAAAAAAAGAAAAAGTGATACAAAAGAGAGTGAGCCAAGAGAAGGCCAAGGAGCAGACCACAGTTGAGAAACATACTGAGGCTAACAACAGAGGACGTGAATGACATCTGACAAAGGACTAATGACATTTTGAGTATTACTCAAAGTATACTAGTATACTAAGAGTATTGTGCCAAGCACACCGTGCTGATGTCCTCATTTAATTCTCACAGAACTCCATAGGGTAACCACTATTATGGCTTTGTAATCAGGACACTGGGTTTGGAAGGGGTAACAAGTAGCCCAAGGTTGTAAAGCTCCTGACAGGGCTCAAACTCAGGGCTGTTGACCCCCCAAGCCTACACCTTAACACAATAACCCCTTCTTTGTGGATTGAAGCTTCCCATTCTATAGCTGGAAAAGATAAATTTCTCCTCTTATCAGCTTGTCCTATGAATACAATCTCTCCCTAAGTTCTGGGAGCATCCAGCAAAGTGTAGCATTTGAAGTTAATATAGATGTAACAGGGTGCAGCCAAGGGGGGCCCCCAAATAGGAATTTGTAATGGGATCCAGAATTCGGTGTGTTCAGGAAATAGTCGAAAAAAATATATATGATGTTCTCAACCCCAGCAGTCTGAGCTGGAGGATGGGACACATGGAGCAGGGCCATTAAGCACTATTTTGCATAGCAACAGCTTTGCAGCTAACCTCTGGCATGGCCATTTAACATATCTATAACATTTAACTGGTTTCATAGATATGTTAAATAGCTGTGGCCATACTTTGAACCAGGGGGATGGGAGTGACTTCAAGTCAGAAGTAACTAGGAAGCAACTCCCCCTGGTTACAGCACCTTAGACAACTTGGAGATGATTGATTCCACCCCAAGGGGACATGCCTGCCTGGACTTCCTGTGGCAGCCCAGTAAAGCTGGAAGAATACAGGAATGCTGACAGGTGTAACTGATTGTGGGAGGAGTTGGAAATAGGGCAGCAGAGGAAGATTGGCACTGGGATTCAAACCTAGGAGTGGCAGCCATTTGGTGTCTTTTTGAGACCACTCAGCTTGGGCATCTTGCTGGGACTCCACATGGCTTTGGAGGAGTTGGGATCACTATGCGGTTTTGGCAGAGGCAGGACCATGAGTCTTTGGAGGAGTAGGAACCATGAGGCTTTGGGGTGCTCCCTTTTGCCACATGGCTTAGGAAGCAGTGATACAGGGTGCAGCCAGGGGGGCCCCCAAAAAAAAGATTTAGAAAGGTGTCCAGAATTCAAAGTGTATAGAAATATTGGAGAGACATATAAGATGTCCTCACCCCCCCCAGGGGGAGGGGATGAATGGAGCCAGGCCATTGAGAGCTGTTTTGCATAGCAACAGTTTTGCAGCTAACCTCTGGAATGATTATTTAACATGTCTATAACCTTTAACTGGTTTCATAGATATGTTAAATAGCTGTGGCCAAGTTTGGAGCCAGGGGACTGAGAATGGAACTTTGTGGACTCAGGATGGGAACTAAGGTCTGTACTCCTGAGTGAGAAGGGCTTGGACTCAGGATGTAACTAAGGAGCTGCACACCTGAGTGAGAAGGGAGTAGCAGGGGACTCAGGATGGAAACTAGGAGCTGCTCTCCTGAGTGAGAAGGGCTTGGACTCAGAATGTAACTAAGGGGCTGCACTCCTGAGTGAAAAGGGCTTGGACTCGGAATGAAACTAGGGTCTGGGCTCCGGAGTGAGAAGGCCTGTGTGAGAGCTTGGGAAAGACTGGCTCCAGGACATGAAGGGTCCCAGCTTGGCCAGATGGGGGAGAGCCACGCGGTTTCAGCAGAGTGAGGACCCCCTCTTGGTGAGGTGAAAGAGGGAGCCACGTGGTTTTGGCAGGGTGCGGACCCCCTCTTTCCCAGGTGAAAGGGAAGAACCACGCAGCTTTGCCAGAATGGAGATCCCTGCAGCCAGGTGAAGAAGAAAGCCACATGCTTTTGGTGGAGTGCGGACTCCTGCAGCTTTGGTAGAAGAGGCCCACGCGGCTTTGGGGTGCCCCCTTTGGCCGCGGGGCCTGAAAAGCAACAGAGACTTTGACTGGAACTGGGTACAAAGGACTCTTGCCAGTGGACCATGAGAGGGTACCACAGTACTTTGGATTAACTCGAGATCCTGCACAGTGACACAGCTGACGGTGCCAGCAGCCTGCAATACAGACGTGTGCTCTTTTCCTGATTTACGGTACCCGGAGTTGGGGCAGTGGGAGAAGGGAGCGCTGTGTGGGTGTAGGTGTATACATAAAGGACTTTGATATTTTAGTGGTGGCATTAGGCCTGAATAGCATTAAATAAACATTTTGTTTCCTTTTCACAAATCTCTGGCAATAAGAGATGTCTTTCCAATTGGCGGCGAACAGAAGGGCCCAGTAGATTTTAGTATTTTGTTTTTGGGAGGGGCCCCTGTTGTATAGCAGTTTTGGGCATCCCTAGGTGGGCCAAATATTGTATTGCCCCTCCCTCAGACCTCCACCTCTTATTCTGTAACAGCAGGAGAGACTTTGCCTGGAAGAAAAGGGGTGAAAGGACTCTTGCTGGTGGGCCATGAGAAGATGCCGCATGGCTTCGGATTAACTGGAGATTGTGGAGGCAACACAGCTGATGGTGCCAGGAGCCTGAATCACAGACTTCTACTTCTTTTACTGAGATACGGTAAAGAGCTAGATACGGTACCCCAGACTGGACAAAGGGGAGAAGGAAGGACTGTGTGCATTTGTGGGTATTGTAAAGAACTTTAGTATTTTAACGAAGACATTAAATCATTGCTCTAAGTCTGTATAACTTTTAAATAAATAATTCCTTTCCTTTTTACCAATCTCTGACATTGAGAGATGTCTTTCTTCTGGTGGCGGGCAAAGCAAACTTAGTACAGGGGGGAACCCCTGGAGGAAAAGGGGGCTTTTCAGTAATAATATATGGTTTACCCCCCAACCCCAGGTCTGTTCTGTAACATACGGTAATAAGAGAGTGTTTCCTGGAGGTGGTGGAATCAGAGGGACAGTGAATGACAGGTAACATTTATCAAGCGCTTTCTAGCCCAGTTCCTCTTTCATTCTACAAGCATACAAAAATTGTATGCCAAGGTAGGTAATAACAGCTGAGACCTAATTAGATCTTACTATGTGTCAAGAACCAGTTTAAGTATTTTACATGTATTATCTCCTTTTAATTCTCAAACAATCCCATGACATAGATGCTGTTATAATACATATTATAATCCCCGTTTTACAAATAGGAAACTGAGGCACTAGGAGGTATTGTGGTAACTGGTCCCAGGTGATGCAGCTAATGAATGGCAGAGCTGTGATTCAACCAAGCAGTTTGGTGTTAGAGTCCATGCTCTTAAACCAATTACTCCTCTGAAAGAGAGTTAAGGCATGATTTGCACAGCTGTTAGGTGGTAAGCTGGAATTTGAGCCACAGAGTCTGCTCAATGGTGGCAGAGGGATTCAGTAGGAAAACCCAACATGTGCCCCCTCCAGGAGAGCCAATTTGTCAATCTGGGTTATTTGCTCTGGAGAGGGTATTTGTAGGAAGACCTGTCACCTTAGGAAATGTCCCTGAAGATGGATTTTTCTAGTTTAACATTAAGGCAAGCCCAATTTGGGTTTGACATTATAGCAATGCCACAGAACAGTGTCACATAACAGTGATACACCATACAGTGACAAGAATTCAGTTTTCTCTGAGTAGCAGCCGCACCTCTCCATCCTGGATGCATTTGTCCACATCGCACTTTTGCAAGCATCTCCTACCCTAACTGTCCATACAAAGTTCAGTTTACCTCCAGCCCTCGGGTCCAATGTGCCCTTTTCTCCACCAGCCAGATGTAGCCTCTCTTGTCTGCCCTATCTCATTTCCTATACAGGCAAGTCAGCACAGTGGAAACAGTTGTGACGGAGTCCAGATGTTTGTGTCTACTACTAACTAAAATTGGGACCTGAGAAAAAGAAAACGAGAATTTTAAGAAGACAAAGAAAGGGAGGGAATAAAAAGAAGAAAAAGGAAGGAAAGAAAAAGGACACAGAAAGCTAATATTTCACTGAATGTAAACTTTACAAAAAATAATTTTATTTAGTTATTTTTCAAGTACAGTTTTTTGTCTATTTCTCCCATCCCAGCCCCGCCCACCCCATGCTCCCCACCTCCCTCCCATTTCTAGCCCCCTTAGTTCTCGTCCCTGTGTCCTTCATATTTGTTCCTCCAAATCCCTCCCCTTTTTCCCCCTTAAATTCCCTTCCCTCTCCCCTCTGGTCACTGTCCCCTTGTTCTCTATTTCAGTGTCTTTGTTTTTTTAATGTAAACTTTTTATTAGGTATGTTATTGCATTTAACTCCACTATATGTTATTCCATTTAAAGTTTACAAAAATTCTTTATTTCTTTTAATATATTTCACTTATTATGCCATTACAGTTGTCCCATTTCCCCCTTCATTCCCCTTCACCCTTCACACCCCTCACCCACCATTCCCCCCTTCAGTTTATGTCCATGTGTCACAAGTTCTTTAGCTTCTATATTTCCCATACTATTCTTGCCCTCTCCCTGGTCTATTTTCTACCTACCATCTATGCTACTTATTCTGTGTACCTTTTTCCCCCAGTCTCTCCTCCTCAACTCCCCTGTTGCTAACCCTCCCTGTGATCTCCATTCTGTGGTTCTGTTCCTGTTCTAGCTGTTTGCTTAGTTTGCTTTTGTTTTTGTTTTAGGTGTGGCTGTTAATAATTGTGTCTTTGCTGTCATTTTACTGTACATGTTTTTATCTTTTTTTAGATAAGTCTCTTTAACATTTCATATCATAAGGGCTTGGTGGTGATGAAATTTTTTAACTTGATCTTATCTGAGAAGCACTTTATTTGCCCTTCCATTCTAAATGAAAGCTTTGCTGAATAGAGCAATCTTGGATGTAGGTCCTTGCATTTCATAACTTGGAATACCTCTTTCCAGCCCCTTCTTGCCTGTAAGGTGTCTTTTGAGAAATCAGCTTACAGTCCGATGGGAACTCCTTTGTAGTAACTGCCTCCTTATCTCTTGTTGCTTCTAGGATTCTCTCCTTAGTTTTAATCTTGGCTAATGTAATTATGATGTGCCTTGGTGTGTTCCTCCTTGTGTCCGACTTCTTTGGGTCTCTCTGAGCCTCTTGGACTTCCTAGAAGTCTATTTCCTTTGCCAGGTTGGGGGAGTTCCCCTTTATTACTTGTTCAAATAACTTTTCCACTTGTTGCTCTTCCTCTTCTCCTTCTGGTACCTCTATAATTCGGATGTTGGAACATTTAAAGATGTCCTGGAGGTTCCTAAGCCTCTCCTCATTTGTTGGAGTTCTTGTTTCTTCATTCTTTTCTGGTTGAATGTTTCTTTCTTCCCTGTGGTCCACGCCACTGATTTGAGTCCCAGTTTCCTTCCTACCACTATTGGTTCCCTGTGCATTTTGCTTCATTTCACTTAGTATAGCCTTCATTTTTGTCATCTAATTTGTGACTATCATCAACCAGTTTTGTGAACATCCTGATCCACCAGTGTTTTGAACTGTGCATCTGATATGTTGGCTATCTCTTGATCGCTTAGAAGTATTGGCTGTGGGGTTTTGAGCTGTTCTTCTTCTTGAGCCATAGTGTTTTGGTCTGTTTGCACCTGTTATGCAGTAGGTACGGAGCCTTAGGTGTCCACCCAGGCAGGGCAACCCAGGTCGCTGTGTTGCGATGCTGTATGTGGGGGTGTGTCAGAGAAGGGCAATGGCATTTATTCTGCTTTCTCTTAGATTTTGGTTCCCTCTGCTGCTTCCCACAAGCAAATTGGGCCCTTCTGGTGATGGTTCCTGGGTGTCTGGGCTTGTGCACCCTCCAGGACCCTGTGGGTCTCTCCAGCAAATTCTCTGTGAGCCTGGGACTGTTTCCTGGCACCTCGAACCCCAAAAGTTTTTCCAATTGTTTTTTTCAGGTCAGGACAGCACCCAACTCAATGAACTGCTGCTCTTTGCTCTGGGTATCCTAATGGCAGGTGCACCTGCAATTCTTATTGTCACTTCCTACATCCATGTGGCCTCTGCAGTTTTATGAATCCACTCAGTGGAGGGCAGGAAGAAAGCCTTCTTCACATGTGGCTCCCACCTCACTCTGGTGGGCATCCTCTATGGGACAGGTGTCTTCAGCTGTTTTCATGCATCTGGGCTCAGTAGAAGCTTTGGACAAGGACAAGGGGATTGGCATCCTCAACACTTCATCAGCCCCCATGCTGAACCCACTCATCTATAGCCTCCAGAACCCTGATGTTCAGGGTGCTCTGTGTAGAGTGCTCACGGGGAAGTGAGCCCTTGCATGAGAGGTGTCTCAGGAGGGTGGAACCACAGCAACTAGTCCTTGTCTTCCCTGCATCCTTGAACTAGAAAACTTTTCTTCGGAATGAGACTTCTTGTTTTCCAGTATGCTCACCCTGCTAATGGTGTGCAGCTTCTGTAGGGCACACCCTTGGCTCATTGCCATTTTGTCCTAGGTACCCTTTTCACTTCCATTGGAGGCAAAAGCCAGGATTCTGTGTATCTTGGGAGACTGGTGGTCCTATAGGCAAGACCCTTTGTTCCTTTTCTGCTCAGGTCCCTCAAAATACACCAGCAAATATTCTCTTTAAACTGGAATATGGAAAGTCAGAACCTAGTGTCAAGTATTATCCTCTGGTAAGGCTTCTTCTGAAACAGCTCCCCCAACCTGCTCTTACACAGAATTCCATACAAGGATCCAGACCTAGCACAGTATAATTTGAGAGGCTGGTTTCCAGTACCCTGTCTACATTGCAAAATGCCAGGGTATTTAACACTGAAGAATGTGTTTCCTTTTGGGTATCTTCTTTTTTCTAAACTAGAAATATCCATTGATTTTTAAATTTTCATTAGAAAATATATTTATAAATATAAAAATGAAACAAAATTTTAACAGTGGAAAGTTAAAGTCCAAACCTTTACCCTGTTTATCCTTATCCTCAATAATATAACTTTCCAGAAGAAATCACTGTTGAGAATTTACGATTACCTGTCTTGTTTTTCATACATCTATAACATGTTTATAAGTTTTTAAATCAATATGAACATGTTTTACAGTATAAACAAATTATATGTTTCATATGAATAAGGGCTTGTTATGTCATGCTTTTTTTAACCAGTCGAGTACCTAAAAACTTACCTTATCCAATTTAATGACTGCCTAGTGTTAATTTATGCATTAACCTTAATTTACTTAACCATATCCCTTTGAGGAAGTTTAAATTGTTTCTAAGTTTACTGCAATTATAATCAATAATATAAAGTGTAAAGATTATTCTTTAAAAGTGTGTTTCTGTTATCCTGCAAGAATTTTTATAAGTTTCAATTAATAATATTCTTGAGTTGAGTAAGATAACAATTTACATTTTTATAAATACTTTCCTCTTAGCCTACAAAAATAGCACTATTTTATTATTCCAATGGTGAGTGAAACAGCCTGTTCTCTGCACATTTGTTAACAGTGGCTATTATAAATAAATACTTCTATTTTTTGACAATGTAGTGGTTGAATATTACCAACTATTATTTTAATATGCATGTCTTTGATGTTCACATAAAGCTAAATATATTGACAAATGTTTATTTTCCACAATGTGGACTGAATTGTGTCCCATCAAATTTATATGTTGAAACCCTACCCCTGCCATGTGACTATGTCGATATAGGGTCTTTAGGATGTAATTAAGGTTAAATTAGGGCGGGGCCCTAATCCAACAGGGCTGTAGCATTATAAGAGAGGAAGAGAGAGAAGGGCTTCTCTTCCCTGCCAGGTGAAGACACAGCACCAAGTGGCTCTCTGCCAGCCAGGCACCCTGACCTCAGACTTCTAGCTTCCAACACTGTAAGAAAATGATTTTCTGTTGTTTAAACTACCCAGTCTATAATATTTTTTATAGAGGTCTGACCTGATTTATACGACCTGTTAGTATTTCCTCACTGGAGATTAATTTTTCCCCAGTTTTTCTGAGGAATAATTGACAAATATTTAAAGTAGACAATGTGATGATTTCATATACATTGTGGAATGATTACCAAGATCAGGATAATTTACACATCCAAAACCTCACATAGTGAACTCTTGTGTATGTGTGTGTGGTAAGAATGCATGTCTACTCTCAGCAAATGTAGAGTATACAATACTGTATTATAACTATAGTCAATATACTATATGTTAGATTTTCAGAACTTACTCATATTTAACTGAAAGGTGAACCCTTTGACCTACAACTTCCCAATTCCCCTTTACCCTAGTTCTTGGCAACCAAAATTCTACCCTTGGAATGAAATTGGCTTAAAAAAAGATTCCACATACAAGTGATACCATATACAATATGTCTCTCTCTGCCTGGCTTATTTCACTCAGCATGATGGCATCAAATTCTATCCTTGTTGTCACAGTGTCAATAATTCCTTCTTTTTGTGGCAGAATAATATTTTTTGTCTATACATACCACATTTTGTTCATCCAATTTCTGACAGTGGACATTGAGGTTGTTTCTATGTCTTGGCCATTGTGAATAATGCTACAGTGAATATGGGAATGCAGGTGGCCCTTTGAGATTGCAATTTCATTTTCTGCAGGTATATAACCTGAAGGTGGATTACTGGATCAGATGGTAATTCTAGTCTGAAATTTTTGAGGAGGCTCTGTACTGCTTTCCATAGTGGTGGCACCAATTTATACTCCAACGAACAGTGCACAAGGGTTCCCTTTTCCCTACATCCTCACCAGTACATGTTGTTTGTTGAGTCACTTATGATAGGTCTCAGCCTTGGATGCACCAGGGGAACATTTGGAAGTTCTGGGGCCTGGTCCCACCCCTAGAAATTTTGATTCTGATCAGCTGGGGTTTGAGAAGCCTGCCATCAAGTTTAGGAGAATCACCTGGAGAGCTTGTTAAACACTCAGATTTCCAGGTATCAACCACAGGTAATTGGCTAGGTCTAGGGTGGTGCCCAGAAATGGGTCTTTTGTTGACAGCCATCCTAACAAGTATGAGGTGATATCTCACTGTGGTTTTGATTTGCTTTCCTTGATGATTAGTAGTGTTGAGCACCTTTTCATGTACCTTTGGGCAGTTTGTGTGTCTTCCTTGGAAAAATGTCCATTTTTGTCAAAGCTTCTCTTTAGGACTCAGGCTGCATGCAAGAGCAGCCCAGGTTGTCCTGGCGATGGTGGGGCAAAGCTGGGACTTGGGATTCAGGGGGCAGGGAGCAGAGCATTGACAGCTCCTGTCCAGTAGAGGGCAAGGTCTCAGAGAGCCCAACACAGTAAGTAGTGAGGGGGCTACTGGAGGAAGATCTCATGCAGAGACAGTCCAGCAATGGGGAGGAGACACAGGGGCAGGGACCCCAGGCAGTGCCATCAGCTGGGTTCAGCACTGGTGAGGAACGTGGGCATCCTTGGTAACAAAGTCAGCCAACCTCCACAGTGGTGACAGGGCTTGTTGGGGTTCTCCTGCTTTTCTTTTCCCTGTCATTGGGTAAAATTCCTCCAAGAAGACCCCTCCTAGTGTGGAGGTGCTTTGGGGGGAAGGGATGGTGCAGGCAAAATGCTCCCTACACTGCTCCATGGGGCCACTCTCCATCCCTGGTGTTAGAGCTCCATGGGGATTCCATGGCTGCTCTTTTGGAGGTCAGAGCCCCCTCAGGGTTATTTTAATCAATTTGTAGTTGTTTATTTACTGTTTTTGTTGTTTTGAGGTAGGGGGATTAGCATTAGGACCACCAAAGCTGTCATCTTGCTGATGTCATGATCTCCTACGAATTGTTTTTTAGTGTCCTTTGCCTCTTTTTCTACTGAATCATTAATATTTATTGATTTGTAGAAAGTTTTTATGTGTTGTGAATATGAACCTTTGGCCATACATTTTACAAATAATTCCAAAGTCTTTCAATTTGCTATTTTTCTTTCTTTTTTTAAAAAAATTTTTATTTAAAAATTTTTTTTATTGATTATGCTGTTACAATTGTTCTATTACCCCTTTCATTCCCCTCCACCCTACCCCCCATCCCCACCATTACCCCCCCTTTAGTTTATGACCATGTGTCTCAAATCCTTTAGATTCTATATTTCCCATGCTATTCTTGCCCCCTCCTTCTATTTTCTATCTACTGTCTATGCTACTTATTTTCTGTACCTTCTCCCCCCTTCTCCTCCTCCCACTCCCCTGTTGCTAACCCTCCTTGAGATCTTCATTTCTACATTTCCACTCCTGATCTAGCTGTCCTTTTAGTTTGCTTTCGTTTTAGGTGTGGTTGTTAATAACTGTGAGTTTGTTGTCCTTTCACTGTTCATGTTTCTTTAACTTCTTTTTCTTAGATAAGTCCCTTTAACATTTCATATAATAAAGGCTTGGTGATGATGAACTCCTTGAATTTGATCTTATCTGAGAAGCACTTTATCTGTCCTTCCATTCTAAATGAAAGTTTTGCTGGATAGAGCAATCTTGGTTGTAGGTCTTTGGATTTCATGACTTGGAATACCTCTTTCCAGCCCCTTCTTGCCTGTAAGGTCTCTTTTGAGAAATCAGCTGACAGTCTGATGGGGACTCCTTTGTAGGTGACTGTCCCCTTAGCTCTTGCTGCTTCTAGGATTCTCTCCTTCATTTTAATTTTGGCTAATGTAATTATGATGTGCCTTGGTATTTTCCTTCTTGGGTCCAACTTCTTTGGTACTCTCTGAGCTTCCTGGATTTCCTGGAAGTCTATTTCCGTTGCCAGATTGGGGAAATTCTCCTTTATTATTTGTTCAAAGAAGTTTTCCACTGGTGGCTGTGCCTTTCCCCCTTCTGGTACCCCTATAATTCGGATGTTGGAGCATTTAAAGATGTCCTGGAGGCTCCTAAGACTCTCCTCATTTCTTTGAATTCTTGCTTCTTGACTCTTTTCTGTTTGGCCATTATTTGCTTTCTTCTGGTCCACTCCATTGATTTGAGTCCCAGTTTCCTTTTCATTGCTATTGGTGTCCTGTGCAATTCCATTCATTTCAATTAGTTTCACCTTCATATATTTGTCTAATTTGTGGCTATAATCAACCAGTTCTGTGAGGATCCTGATGACCAGTGTTTTAAACTGTGTGTCTGAGAGTTGTGCTATTTCTTTATCACTTAGATCTATGGGCTCTGGGGCTTTGAGATCTTCTTGAGCCATTTTTGGTCTGTTCATGCCCTTTAAGTGTGAGAAGCGGAACCTTGGACTCCCAGGTCGCTGGGTTGTGACACTGTATGTGGGGGCGTGGCCAGAGCAGGGAAATGGCGACCCCCTCTGCCGCTTCTCACAGCTGGGTGCGGAGGAGCAGTGCCTTAGGTGGTTCACCTGGGCCGGGCCACTCAGAGTCGCTGGGTTGTGACGCTGTATGTGGAGGTGGGGTCAGAGCAGGGAAATGGCAGCGCCCTCCACTGCCGCTTGCCGTGGGGACCTGCCGCCCGGTCCAACCGCCCACTCCCTCGCCTGTCCACCCACGCACAAATGCGCGACCTCAGTCAACACGCAGCCCCGGGCCCGGCTGTCTCCCCCGCAGCCCCGCAGTCGCTCGCCTGGTTGCCCGCTGGGTCGCTCACCAGGTCTGACCCTGCGCCTGGATTCCGCGGGCCTGAGTGTGTCTGGCCGAGTCCTCCTGTCCAACCCTGCTCTGCCAGCCGCTGGTTTCGCCCCTTACTGGTCAGGCTGAAGAATTTGTTGTTAACGGACTTCCGAAAAGTTCAATTTTCCGTGTTCTGGCTATGTTTTCTGTTGCTAATATTTAGTTGTCTCTAAACTTGGTTGTGTGAGAAGGCACGGCATATCCACCTATGCCTCCATCTTGGTGGAAGTCTTAATGTTTCTTTTTATAGTATCTGCTACCTGCTTCACAAGTTAAAATTGTAACATGACCTATGTATGGGTGGCTTCCTACTAGGAACAGTTCCTTGCGCCTGGTCCAACCCTGCGCGTTTGGATTCCGCACGTCTGGATTCCGTGCCTGAGTCCGTCTGACCGAGACCTCCTGTGCAACCCCACTTCACCAGCCGCTGGTTTCGCCCCTTACAGGTCAGGCTGAAGAATTTGTTGTTGGTGGAAGTCCCTACCCTCTCAGTTTTTGCTATTTTTCTTTAATCTTTGTTTTTGATGTCTTGCAACAATTTGAAGTTCAATATTTTTATGTTTTCAGATATATCCTTTTTTATAAACTTGTGGCAATCCTCTCTAAGTATTATTTTTTTCATGATCTTGAACAACTTCCAGAGCTCCAATTAAATATACCCTTCACCTGTCTTTTTAGATTTCTTTTTAGATTTATCCTCAATGTTTCTTGTAGTCTTCATTTTTCTTTTTTCTTTTTTTTTTTTTTTACTATCTCTGTGCTACATTTTGGGTAAATTCTTCTAGTGTATATTCTTTTTCAATAAATTTTCTATTCTGCTCTGTTTATTCAGCTGCCATAACTGTTCAATGAGTTTTTAAAGTGATTATTTGTTTTATTTATGGAAGTTCTATAGATGTTTTTAGAATCTACTCCAAGTCACTTTTCATGGTTTTTGTTCCACAGGTGTTTGTAAGTTTTAAAAATTATTTTAAACAGAGTAAACATAGCTGTATATGATCCATGTATTTTAATATCTAAAGTATTTGTGGGTTTTTTGTTTTTTTTTCTTTTCTAGTTGTTTTTAATCATGATGTTTTGTTTTTTTGTGTGCCTCCTATTATGAGTTGTCTTCTGTCCTCCAAAAAAGATGTTAATTTCTAACCTTCAGTACCTCAGAATGTGACCTTATGTGGAAATTTGGTCTCTGTAGATGTAATTGGTTATGTTAGGATGAGGTTATACTTCAGTACAGTAGGCTTCTAATCAATATGGCCAGTTTCTTTATAAGAAGACAGTCACTGGGGGCATGGTACAGACACGCAGGGAGAGTGGCACATGATGAAGGAGGCAGACATTGGAATCATGCAGTTTTAACCCAAAAAGTTCCAAAGACTGCTGGTAAACCATCAGAAACTAGTAAGAGGGTAGGACAGGTTCCCCCACAGGTTTCAAAGGGAGTCTAGCTCTTGTAATATCTTGATTTTAAACTTGTAGCCTTTCAAACTGTGGACAACAAATTTCCATTGTTTTAAGCTGCCCAGTCTGTAGTACTTTGTTATGGCAGCTCTAGAAAATGAATACATCTGGCTTTCTCTGTGTGCTAGTCAGACTCAGTTCCAGTGAAGATATTTGTATGGATAATTTAATACCTCAGATGAAGGTATCTTTTTTCAGAGTTTATTAATTTCTTCAAAGATGATTTGTTTCTGCTTCCAATAGTGCATGGTGGCTGGCTGTCTTAGTCTGTTTAGATTGCTGGGATATCATTGACCAAATGGCTTATAAATAAGAGAAATTTATTTCTCACAGTTTTGGAGGTTGAAAAGTCCAAGACCAAGGTGCCAGCAGATTCAGTGACCCATGAGGGCCCATGTCCTAGGTCATGTCACCCCTTCACATGACAGAAGGGGTGAGGAAGCTCTCTGGGGTCACTTTTAAAGGGCACTAATCCCATTCATGAGGTCTCCACCCTCATGAGCTAATCACCTGCCCAACACCCCACTTTGTAACACCATCACATTAGGGTTTAGGATATCAACATTTGAACTTTGAGGGGGGATGGGGAAAGACATACAAATTCATTCCATAACAGTGGCACTACTCATCCACCACAATGTTAAACTGGTTTAAGGCTTAAAGATTTCTGATCACCAAGATAATGTGTACCTAGGCTGAAAATGAATAGGCAGGCTTGTTCTCGCATTAACATAATACTGCAGTAGTAGTTCTCCTCTTTTACACAAGAATTATTTTAAACATATATTTAATGTCTTTGTGAATTTTTATTGATGTTTAAGCTTCTACTATTATAATTTTTATGTATAGTATTTTTACAGTTTTATGTTTAGGAAATGTTACTGAACAATGAAAAGTCTTAACATTCATATATCACATCCCTAAGCCCACAGTACCAGCCTAACAATGGAGGCACACCTCCCAGTGAGACCACCAAGTCAAAAATTCTGTGCAGGGCGAATAAGTAGCAGATGTAATGGGAGACCTAGAGAGTTACACTGGAGGTAGCAGCTGGCAGTCGACCTCAGTTCTACAGACTGACCTATTGGGTTAGACCTGAGGCTGCTATCACAGCATTGAATGCTCTCAGCCCATCCCTAGAGCATAGTCTATGGTATATTTGAAACAATATTTATTACAAACAAAAGAAGCAAAAAGCACATTGTTTGGGAGAGAAAGCTTAATTGGAAGGGGTGGGAGAATAAGTCATATAGCATAATTGTTGAGATTATATACCCTATAATCAGACAAATACATTTGGACCCCAATTCCTCAAAGTTCTAACTCGGTGGCCTTGGCAAATTACTGAATCACTCTGAACCCCAATTTATATATTGGTAAATGGAATTGTTGACAGGGTTGCTTGGGATTTAATGTGTATAAAGCTCATGGTATAGTGTAACATACATACATAACAATCACATGATAAATGTTACCTGTTATTATATTAGTAAACACATTGGTGGCCCCCTACTAGGAGCTCTGTGTATTATTTCATTTAGTCCTCCCAGCAACCTGAAGTAATATCCCTATATTACTCTCATTCTACAGGTAAGAAAACTGGGGTCCAAAGGGGTGTAGTAGCTGCTAATACCTGGGAGAGCAGGTCTATTCATCTACAAAGACCCACAGTCTTCCTGGATAGGATAGGCTATCACATGGGTGATGGGAGTACTTAATTGAGGAGGACATGAGAGTCCTAGGGCTGCACTACAACAACCTCTCCACTTTCCTTATCTCCACCATCAGACTGTCATCTTCTAAGGTCCTGGCCCAGAACCTTGTGGTGGGGTGCCACTTCTCTGGGGTCCCCGGGCCCTGTGGCACAGCACATTGTTTCTGCCACTTCTTTGGATTATTATGAGACTCCCCAGATGCAGTCTCTGTGGCCTTCACTAACAAGGCCTCAGGTGAGAATGTACTTTATTCCCGAGGATTCATTAAGAATTTGATATTTAGAAAAGTTTCTCCAGCGTTTGGGTCCTTTCTTGGGTTTCTTCCTTATCCCTAGGTTTAGGAGTCAGCTTGTCTCCTCCC
This sequence comes from Artibeus jamaicensis, assembly GCF_021234435.1. Lineage (NCBI taxonomy): Eukaryota > Metazoa > Chordata > Mammalia > Chiroptera > Phyllostomidae > Artibeus > Artibeus jamaicensis. The sequence goes on from NW_026521638.1 coordinate 44,507, forward strand.
ACAGGTCACACCTGGACTAGACATCTGGGAGAGCAAAACCTTCCATCAGGGGACCCAGATTCAGTCCTGGCTCCACCTCTAGCTCCCTGGGTGACTTTGGGAAGGCAAACAGCTCCCATGTTTAATGGACTTATTATAGTAACTGCCCTCATTATCCCCACAGATTAACATGTGGGGTGCAGATGATGTTTGGACATTTTCTAAATCACTACAGAGGTATGAGACCCCAATGCTTTACTGCTATAGTATTTATTAGGGCTTGGGTTACTGACCTGTCCTTAGCTCTCCTATGTTCTTCTTCCCCATCTTGGGCTCATTGTGAGCTCCCACAAGGATAACACTGTGGTGAAGTGCCATGTCAGAGATGGTCTCTGCTCCTCTTTATCTCATTTCCATACATATAGCTCCTTACTTGCCCCCAGAGTAATTGAGTGAGCTTGGGCAGATTGTCACCACCTTTACATCCCTTTCCATAAAACCTCACTGGCCTTTGTGCTGATACAAGTTGAGTTGATGAGTTTTTTCATGGCCCTCCCTCTGCTCCCATGCAAAAGGGAAGGGACTTGAGTTGTTACCAATTAGTAAAACCTGATTTTGCAGATGCAGCAACCAAACTCTCACTAGCAAAAATAAGAGACTTGCTCAGGATGCCTTATCAGGTGAGTGGAACAGCTGGGACTATAACCCAGAGACTGGGGTTCTTCCTCCAGGTATCTTTACAATTCCCTCTCTTTTAGATGAAAGCTTGTTGTTTTCTTTTCTTTCTCTTTTTTAATATTCTGTTAGAGGCCAGTGGGATAAGACTCAGTGTTCAATGTCCCTGCTCACAACCTACTCCTTACTGGGCAGTCTGACCAGGTCCCTAAGACCAACCCTCCAGTGTAAGAAGGACCCACTGCAACTTCAGAGCAGGAAGTGGTTACTGCATAATAGAAAGCCTGAATAACAGAATTTCAGGGAAAGGACCTCAAGAGTAGGAGTGATCTAGAAGGGACTCCTCATCAATGATTACTCTTGTGATTTCATCAGCATGGATGTCCTGGATGGAGAGTCCAACGGACAACTCAGAATTTAGAAGTTTTTCTATAAGATTTATTTTTTATTTGATTGAAGACTAGCCAGCAGCTCATGACTTATCATTTTTAAGGAATATTTCTCTGATTACAGAAAATATATGAGAAATTTATATGAAAAGCTGTGTCAGTGTGTGGATTGTTACAACTGCATGTCCCAGCTAGACAAATAAAGGAGGAGTCATCTCTACAGCACTAACCTGGTGCCTTTCATATGACTCTTCACCTCTTCCAAAGTATATCAATTCTTCAAAGTCTAGCACAAATCCCATTCTCCCAGAAACCCTTTCGTTACTACTATAGGCCACAATGATGCCTTCTTTGCCAGAAAATATTTATTTATTTATGGAATGATATGTAACTAAAATGAATTTAATGCATATAGTTCCTAAAGTTGAATCAGACATGAGTCTTCTCTTTAAACTGGACTGGAGGGACTACACTGGGTCACTAAATGATTGTGCCAGAAGGTGCAGTGGTGAGTGCCATGTACAAGACAAAGCGCAGTGGAAATGTTGAATATATAACTGTCTCTTTAAAATGGGCACAGGTCAGGGAGGTATTTCTGGAGGAGGGAGCATTTGAACTGAGTCTTGAAGACTTTGACCATGTGATGGTGGAAGAAAGATATTCTATATAGAGGCAATAGCATAAGTAAAGGTGGGGATATAGGAAGTCACGAAGTTTGCAATCTGATGATGTAGGTTAAAATAAAAAGGGAAATTAGGGTAAGGGGCAGTTGCTGACTGGGACCATAATCCATCCAAGGCACTCAATTGAAATTCGGCTACCACAGCCTGCAAGGCACGACTTTGAGATCTACAAGAGCACAGCTATTGATTGAGGGAGTGGGTCTCTGAGTCACAAGAATGAGTCAGAAACAGATTTTGAGAGAATTGCAGGAGGAGGACAAGGCTTTATGATCCTTGAGAAATCTTGGGTTTCTTAGAGCAATGGTATGTGTAAAGGTTAAGAACAAGGACTCTGGTCTACATGGGTTAAAATCCTGCCCCCACTTCTTGCTTTATTTGACATGTTCTTTCTGTAAAACAGGGATTAAAAATAGTATTCATCTAATAGGGAAGTTGTGAGGAATAAATGAATTAATACATGTAAAGCACTTAGAACTGTATACGGTGCCTAGCCCAGACCAGTAACTATTAGCTATGATTATTGTCTGGGAATGCTCCCAGGAAATTCTGTTAGTATGGACAAGGTTGGGGTGGCCTGCACAGTGGAAATCATAGGGGATGGGTTTCTGATTTCTCTTTTGTTCAGTTAGTTTATTGTGATGTGGGACATAGTAGGCATGTCACGATCATGCTCAGGATGTGATACTTCATAAAAATACTGTTAAATTATTTAAAATATTATTAAAATCTAGTCATTATAGACAAATCAGAAAGTAGAGAAGAGTAGAAAGAAGATAATAAAAATCACCCATATGTCACTAAAATTACTGATAAGCTTTGGTATTTCCTTCAGGCCATGTTTCTGTGTGTGTGAGAGTATGTATGTATGTGTGTGTGTTAATATGAATATATTATGTCATATAGTATCAGTGTGCATGTGTGTGTATTCTCTTTTTCAATGCAAACCAAAATGTACTATATTCACTCTACAAGTTGTATTTTACATTTAATAATATGGGTTTGATGTCTTTCAAATGAACACAGATAGAGCTGTTTTCTACACTGTATTCTTTTGTAAGGATATACCATGATGAGTTTAGTCAGTTCTCTAATAATGAACAGTTATTTTCAAATATTTGCCATTACAAACAATGCTGTAACAAATAGCCTCACACATACCGTATTTTGAACTATAAGATGCACCCCCCAATTGGGGAGGAAAAGGGGGTTGCGTCTTATAGTCTGAATGTAGCTTGCCTGGCTGACTGTGGGCGGGGCGGTGGTGGAGTGGGGTCACAGGTTATTAAATATTTTACCACATTTTTTTGCTTCAAATTTTTTTTCCTATTTTTCTCCTCTAAAACCTAGGTGAGTCTTATGGTCTGGTATGTCCTATAGTCCTAAAAAGATGGTATGTCACTTTTTACATGTGACCATATATCTGTTGGATAAATTCTCAGAATGGAATTGCTGGGTAGAAGAAAAAACATATTTGTAATTTTGAAAAATATTGCTAAATTACCCTTTTTCTTTTTCAATTCTACCTTGCAACTACCATGCAAATTCCCCTTGTGGCCAACCCTAACTGGGAACCATACAGAAAACAAAATTTGGGAAATGTAGTTCTAGCTTTGCCAATTTGTTGGAATATTAAAATTTTAACAGATTAATCCATTTGGATTATTTTTTAGTTTTTTTCTATATTTTAGTCATCCTTACACTATTAAAATTCTCCATTTTCCCCCAATAATTTTAATTTTGCATTTAAATGTTTGATTCACTTAAAAGTTATTTTTGCAAAATGTATGAGCTATGTATACAACTTATGTTTTTTCCAGATAGCTATGTTATTACCCCATTCATGGCATTTATTAAACAGCACATTTTCCCATTTATTTAAGATGACATTTATATCATGTACTAAATTCTTATATCATCTTTGGTCTATTTCTGAACTTGCCAATTTTTGAAAACTTATGAAATATTGTTTTATTTTTACTTTTTCTCAGCTTTTTGAGGTATAACTGACAAATAAAACTAATGTTTGATGTGTACAACCTGATGATTGCATATGTTTACATTGTGAAAGGAGTCCTGTAGTGGAGTTATTTAACACCTTCATCACCTCAGCTTGTTGCCTTTATTGGTGAGAACACTGAAGATCTCTTAGCAAATTTCAATGATGCAATACAAGATTATTAACAATAGTCTCCATGTTATACATTGGATCCTTAAACCTTATTCTTTTTTTTAACTAAAAGTTTGCACTCTTTTACTAACCTCTAACCCTTTCTTATAGTTCTTTTTCTAATTTCTTAATTTGATTATTTAATCAATTTTCTTTCTTCTTGTTCTTTAATATATTTATTTAAGGCAAATTAATGTTCTTTTGAACATTGATTTAGTGATAATCCTTGTGGTCTAGTGTGTATTGATTTTGTTATTGTCATTTTCTTCTCCCCCAGATATTATTTAGTTTTTTGTTTTGGTTTCCTCTTTTGTCCAACTTTTTCTTAAGAATTAAAAAAAATATTGGAATGTATTTGTAAAAAACATTTTTCTTCAATTGGATTGTGATGAAATTCTATTGTCTATATTATTTATTCTCTTAAAATTTGCTGAATTCCTGGTTTATATGTGCTGTTTGGAGGGGGAGTCACTGCTTCATGGGTGCTTGGGAAAGATGTATTTATCACTTCTACCTTTTGAATAGTTAATTATATAGAGGCCTTGTTTAGCCTTAGTTTTCTGTCAAATTAAGCCTGTTATGAAAGTCACTAAAATCCACTAGCTGTTATCTTGTTTCTGCCTATTTCTCCTTGGAATCCTGCTCTTCTTACTGTAGAATCAAGAGCAGAATTTGGAGCATTCATTTGCGTAACAATTATTTTTTTGGCATTCTCATGGTTCAAAATTGAGGGTGAGTCATTTTACTGTTTCCCTGTCTGTATTCAATGTAACTAGAACTGTTAATGGTGTATTTTCTTTATCCCTCACCCCAGCTTTATGTTTGCTCTGCAGCCAGCAAATACAGCTTACCTGTGAGACTCTTTATTTAGTTTTCCCCTGCTTCATGAATCCCATTCAGGATAACAGGTGGTAGGATGAATACTATACACCCTGCTCCCATTATTGCAAAGAATGGCTTTTGGTTTTATTCCCTAATGAGTGCCTTTTTCTATAGAAAATTGTACTCATCTGGCTTTTTCTACAGTCATGAATTTTTTCTTTCTACCACTCTCCTATTCGATCTCCATTATTCTTGAAGTCCTTTCATCTCATTTGTGTGTTAGAGTTTTGGAGATTTACTAGTTTCTTGGAAGATAAAGCCTGTATCTTTATTCTTGCTTTGTTTATTTTGGGAAGAGATGAGTCTGAGAAGAGAAAGCTCCAGAATTACTCTGCTTGTTTAAATCAGAAATATACTTCCTACTTATTGTTTTTTTTTCCCAAGGATTTTGCCCTTCATAATATATACAAATAGATCCTTTCAGCTAAGATAGGAAGGGGCTGATGTCACCTGTCTATACAACAGAGAATGAGCTAAAAGCTGTTGAAGAAAATGTGGTGAGAGAGTTAATAGTTGTGGTGTCTCCTTGGGAGCAGGAAAGTCCTTATGTGGAAAGGGGAAACTTAGGAAAGGGCTTAGGCCATAGAGAGGAGTGTATTTTCTTATTTTTGAATAAATAAATAGAGAGAATTGCTTCTTTATCTCTTTGGATGTTTCCTTGCAGGAACTAATGCAGCCAGAACCTGGGGCCAATGGAACAGCTATTACTGAGTTCATCCTGCTGGGCTTGGTGGAGACACCAGAGCTGTGGCCTTTTGTCTTTGTGCTCTTCCTCTTTGCTTACCTGGTAACAGTTGGGGGCAACATGAGCATCCTGTCTGCCATCTTGGTGGAGCCCAAACTCCACACCCCCATGTACTTCTTCTTGGGGAACCTGTCAGTTGTGGACATTGGATGTATCACTGTCACTGTTCCCTCAATGTTGGTTCGTCTGTTGACCCACAAGCATGCTGTTTCTTATGGAGCTTGCCTCACACAGCTTTTCTTCTTTCATCTCCTGGTTGGTGTGGACTGCTTCCTGTTGACAGCCATGGCTTATGACCGATTCCTGGCCATCTGCCGGCCCCTCACCTACAGCACCCGCATGAGTCAGATGGTTCAGAGCATTTTGGTGGCTGTGTCCTGGGCCTGTGCCTTTACCAATGCATTGACCCACACTGTGGCCATATCCACGCTCAACTTCTGTGGTCCCAATGTCATCAATCATTTCTACTGTGACCTCCCACAGCTCTTCCAGCTGTCCTGTTCCAGCACCCAACTCAATGAGCAGTTGCTCTTTGCTGTTGGTTTCTTAATGGCAGGTACACCCATGGCTCTCATTGTCACCTCCTATGCCCATGTGGCAGCTGCAGTTTTACGAATCCGCTCAGTGGAGGGCAGGAAGAAAACCTTCTCTACATGTGGTTCTCATCTCACTGTGGTTGCTCTATTCTATGGCTCAGGTATCTTTAACTACATGCGACTAGGTTCAGCCAAGCTTTCAGATAAGGATAAAGCTGTTGGAATTTTTAACACTATCATCAACCCCATGCTGAACCCAGTCATTTACAGCCTCCGGAACCCTCATGTGCAGAGTGCCCTCTGGCGGGTGATCACAGGGAGGTGGTCACTGACTTGATAAGCTGTGCAGTGTCCCTTCCTCCTTTTCTTTTTGGAATAAAGGAGAAATCCTCTGGAGCCAATAGCTAGAACAAATGATCCAGGACTGCTTCTATCTCTCTGAGCATGATCATCTTTTGGAGGTGATAATAGTTATTGTTTTTCAAAGAAGCCCTGCCTAGTTATAGGCAATGGGTATGTAAATTAGTGCTAGGTCAGGTCAGTTCACAAATTACAACTTCAGTTACTGACTGCTTCCTATGCTGGGTAGAAGTGAAACCTAGGAATGCTTACAGGTTCATATCCCCAGGGAATGGGTTTTTGGTTGGTTAGATTTTGGGTTTCCAAAAATATCCCTGCAGATTTCCCCGCCAGGGGGTCATGTGATTCTCTCAGGCCCAGGTATGGTTGGTCTGTTTATAAAACTTAGGTCTAGAGGTCAGGATTATTTTCTCTCTCTCATCAGGCTGCTGCAAGACTAAAAGAGCACCTCGACTCTTTCCTATCACACAGAGATGCCCTGGCAGACAGAGGAGACAGATGGGGAGCTGTGCTGTCTTGTGTTCTCTGGTAACTCCTGAGAGCATGATTGCTGTGCACAAAACTTTAAAACTCTGTCAATGCATATGATACCTCTTATAATACCATGATGGATTTTCCCATTTTTCCTGCCTCATATGTTTCAAATCTTTGAAAAGCTAAGCATTTATAATCTGAATATTATTTCAACACTAACTCTTCTCCAGAATATTCCATATGAATTTCCCATCTAAATTCTTACTCTTAGTCTCCTAACCTGTTAGCCAAGACAAGCCATATCTGTAAATACAAGTCTGTTGTATTTGGTGATGTCTCACCTAGTTTCTGTTTTCAGTGGGAAAGTACGTCTCTAACCTAGAACACTATCTTACCTCGTGTGCTGCTTACCAGCCTTTCCTTCAGTAATCATTTAGTTGAATTTCCCCTCTAGCCTCCCTATTAGGACTAAGTGTCTATCCTTGGCATCCCTACTGGGCCACTGATGTTTCACAATTCATTTCCTTCATAATTCCTTTGTCTATTTCTGTGGCATGGCTTCTCTGTGATATTTTATGGGGATAAAAGAGTGAAAAGATGGAAAAATGGAGGCAAAAAGAAAGGACATGATAGAGGGAAAGAAAACAAGATTCAAACAGGGAATTTGAGGAAAAATAAAAATGAAAAATGAGAAATAGGGATAAACAGGATAGAGTTGCAAGCAAAAGTGTAGAGGTATTGGAGGGGTCAAATAGGGTAGAGATAGAGTGGGAGATGAGGAACAATGGAGAGATCTGATAAGAGGAAGGGAGTGGAGTAATACAATTAGTAGGTCAAGGACAGGAGATGTGAGCTTCCTATTCTGCATTTTCCAAAAACATCCAGTTCTGGCAGCCCTGATGCCATCATTGTAGTCCATCCACTCTATCAAGAGTAAAATAATATTTTAAATTATGATAAAAGTGCTAAAAATGTAGCATAAGGCCCTGGTCAGGTGGCTCAGTTATTTGGAGCATTGTCCCATATGGCAAAAGTGTTGCAGGTTTGATTCATGTCAGGGCACATATATGGGTTGAGGGTTCTATACCTGGTAGGGCACATATGGAAGGCAAGCCATCAATGATTTGCCCTCACATTGATGCCACTTCCCTTCTCTCTCCTTCTTCCTAAAGTCAATGAAAGCATGTCTTTAGGTGACCATTTTTTTGAAAGTGTAGTATAGGGAACTAATTTTCTGTTTCTCTGAAGAGAAGATGTTCCTAGAATGTTAGGGTGAAGGTTTATCAGAGGGGAAAACAGGAGAAAAGAGTGCTGATATTTCCTCCATTTGCTTCTGTAACATCTCATCAAGGTTAGTGACTAACTCCTCAACTTACAGGTTACTCCTTGCCTTTTGGGTCAGGCATGCCAATACTGTGAAAAGCCAAGGGGAAAGATGGCTCTTTCCTCATCTTGTTTGAGTCACCAATTGTCAAGGATACAAAAAGCCAGCTTCCTCCAAGGGTCAAAAAAACTGTAGAGGAAGATCAGCAACATGGATATCAGCAACATGGATCACTTATCACTTCCTATCCTTCACAATGCTCTTGACCTTGAGTAAGTTCTTTACTTTCTCTGGGCTGTACTTGACAGAGCCACAGGGAATCATCACGGTTTTTTCCACCTCTAATCTCCGATTCTACTTGTCTGATTGAACAGAAAAACTGTGTCACTCTGTTTACCCTGAAGAGGGACCACATCTGCCACCATCACTACTACCCTCCAGCATTTAACCCTGTGGCAGAACAGAGCTTTTTGTTTCCTTGCAAAAGTCCCTGTTCCTTGGGTATTTTGGCCATGTGAACACTGATCTAAAGCCTCAAGGGAGGATTAGGGCAACATCACCACTGGATACAATCCATTCATGGGCTCAGCATCACAAAGGATGACCAAGGACATGGATTCCCAGCATCCTGTCCACCCTCTGGGATCACAGGGTTTCCTAACAATTTGTAGTTTCTTCACTTTCCTTCAGAATTTGTCTCTGCTTTTTTTATTCTGAATTGGAAATGTTTGCTATTTAAAAATTTCACTCTACATGTCATATATCCCGACGTGGAAGTTCAAGCAATAGAGAATGCAACCAATGCCCTTTATACTGTGTTGACCATAATCCTCTTATTTAAAGGCAGTTATTGGTAATAGTTGGTGTTTAGCCTTTTAGACAAGTGAACCCACACATGCTGACACACACACGCACACACACATATTATCAAAACACCACACTTTTTTGTAAATGGTTTCGTCCTTGTTCACATTACAAGGTACAATTCTTACATGTCAAGCAGCAAATCTAACTCATCTATTCTAAAGGTTGCATGCTACTTTATTTCATGTATAAACTATATCTTTTTAACTAAACCTATATTGATGAGATTTGAGTTATTCCTTTTTCATTTTCTTTTTTGTAATTGCTAATAATACTAGGATAATGTTCTTATTTACATATCTTCCCATGCTTCTGAAACTATTTTCACTAAAGTCATAAAAGTAATTATGTGTTTATGTGTGGTGGAGAATCCACTTTAAGGAAATGAAGTTAAAAACCTGCAAATATTCTGCCTTTCTAATTGCCAAAAATTGTGCTCTACTTCATCATGTCTTGATTGGGAGTTTGAGAAATTTCCAGGGCAAATGTAAGGGCAGATTCAAAATGTTTTGCGACCTTATTTGTTGACTTCACTGTGTGTTATAAATAAAACTTTGAAATTTGGTTCATGACTGCACTGTTTTTAAATTTGAATTATTTGTAGGTGTTCTACATCTGTTTATTACCTATATTTATTCTTTCAAAATTGCTTATTGAAATATTTTGGGCCTTTGATGTAGTGTATCTATCTTAATGATTGGTAGAAACACTTCATGTTTTGGGACAGTATCTCTTTGTTGTATATGTTCCACATATATTTCTCAATTTCCCAGTTGTCTTTAACTTTGTTTAGGATGACTCTTTCGCAATTTAAGTTTGACATTTTTGTGAAATTTATCTTGTTTTGTATCATGCTTAGAAAAAGTGACTTTTCCATGAAAATGCTGTTAAGTATTTGTCAGTGATTTTTTTCTAGTATTTTAAAATTTCTTTTTACATGAAATATTTAATACATTAATATTTATTTTTGTGCATGTTCTAACTTCTCCCCAGTTGATAAACATCACCCAAAACTTATATATATATATATATATATATATATATATATATATATATATATATATATATATGTGTGTGTGTGTGTGTGTGTATAACACATTACATATATATAGTATGTGGGTGTGATATTATGTACATTGTAATAGCCAATAAGATGACACAAAAGGAGGTTTCCACTCATATTTCCCCTAGCCACAGTACCTGGCAGCCATACTGAGACCAAACTGACTTGTGGGAGCTTCAGGATCAAGCTAGGAGATTGTGAGATCCTAGAGCAGCCCAAGACCAAGGAGGGCTGTGTTGAGAAGGCTACTGGTGTCAAGGTGGCTAACTGGCTGACAGTAGTCTTGGCCAGACCTGCACAAAGGCCTGGACCCCTCTAGACTCAGCCACAGCCCTGTGAACCACTCTACCATCCTTGGTCCTGGCTTGGATGCTGTAGCAGCCTGTGATTCAGCTCCAGCTCCTCTTAGCTACCAGACCTGCCCAACCAAGAACAGGGCAGAAGCCACACTCATTAATGCACCTGAGATAGGCCCTCCAACCTCAGCACAACTGCAGGCATTGCAAGAGCCCTGTAATATGGCTCTAACAGCTTTAGTGATGGACCAGAAACACTCCTACTTGTCCAGGGACATATCAGAAGACGCACTCTTCTGTGCCTTCAGAGGTAGGCCCACTGACCTTACTGTAGACCTTGAAGTTTCCCCATAACCAAGCTCCTGCCCTTGAACCACAGGCTAGGAGCACTTCTGCCCACCCACTGACCTGGAGGAAGGCATACTCTCATAGGTAGGCCTGCCAAACTTGGTTGGTCTGACTGTGGTTCTTGCAGAGACCCTATAACCAATATCCAGTTTCAAAGGGACATCTCAGCAGTGTACTGGGACAACCTCTAGGCACCCTGGCCAAAATATTAAATCCTGAATTCTGCAAAGTGCTACCATGTCAATGAACTCTCCCAATTTAACATTAATGTTCTACCTGCTCCTTCCAGTCCTCATGATCCATTCCCATCTTGCTCCCTTATAAAGAGGAGAACTTCCAGTTCTTCCCAGGATGTATTAGCCAGTAGATTATTGCTCTACTGGCTAATACATTACCATAAACCATAATACCATAAACTTGGTGACTTAAAACAACAGAAATTTATTCTCTCATGGTTCTGGAGGCCTATCCACAATAAGTCCTACAGAGATAACTTCAAGGTGTCAGCTGGAAAAGTTTTTTCTGGAGGCTCCAGGGAGAATCCATTCATTGTTTCCTCCAGCTTATAGTGGCTGCTGGCTTTCCTTGGCTTGTGGCCACATCAGTCCACTCCACTACCATCACCATATTGCCTTTTTTCTCTTCTGTAACATCTCTCTACCTCTCTTTTGTAAGGACTCTTGAATTACTTTTTAGGCTCCATTGGATAATCTAGGATATGCTCCCCAGCTAAAGACCCCTAACAATGTGCCAACTCTTTTTTACCATATAAAGTAGATTTCAGGAGTTAGGGCCTGGATATATTTGAGGGCCGATATTTAGCCTACCTCAGTCAGGTATGGGAATTCTTTTCAGTGAGTAAATTATTTCCTCTTGGATTATAGATGAGATTTTCTTTCTCAGAATATACTTATAGCTACCCCCAAATTTTCTGAAGGCACTGGGGGGAAATGGGAGAAGTTTTTGAGGAGGACAAGAATCACCTTGTAAGGCATCTGCTTCATTTAAGATCTTTGCATGGTCTTCAGGCAAAGGAGGTTGACCTTCCCTAGCATGGGAACAGGGATGCTTTTGCCAGTGAAGTTCAGGAGAGTTTATAAGTCTCAAAATTCTAGTGCTCGACTTGTCAAACATCCCTGTCCAGGACTTGAGGTCTCACTCCTTCTCTATCAGGGCTCTGGATTTAGTTTAGGAGATGTAATGAAGCTACACATACATTTATAATGCCTTGTGGGTCTACCCCCTTACAATTAGCTCCAAGGTCTGATTTCTAGCACTGTCTGCTTTGTGGCAGCAGAAGATTAATGTCTCATTAAATGTTGCCACAAAGGTATCCTAGCTTTACAACATACTTCTGAATTGGTAGTTGGCTGACCCGGGCCCATCATTCTATTTCTTCAAAACTTCTGAGTAAGCTAACAAGGCTACCCTTTATTCTTAAAACTCCATTATTCTTATAATTATCATGGTTCACATAATATTAATGTGCTGGTGTTAACACATAACTGTGTTATTGTGTTTTGTCTTGCATCTGTATCTCATCACAGTCTACCAGAAGTGAGCTCAGTAATTATGCTAGGGGTTACCACCAACCCGCTTACCCAAGCAGTGGTGAATGGTCCAGTTCCACATTTTCACCTGGAAAACATGCTTCCTAGGGCTATCCAAGCACCAAGTGTCATAACTGGGTTCCCTCCCACCAAGCACAACCCAAGACAAGATGCAAGTGTAGTTTAAATGGGAAGTCATTTCAGGGGGCAAGAGGAAGTTTATTCATTTGAAAGGTGGTTCCAGGGAGCAAGACTGAGGTTATGGACAGAGCAAGACAAAGAAGGAAGGAATATTCCTCACTGAGGGGTCATTCCTGAGGTGCCTGCTATGGACTTCAGGGACTGGATTGTGCAAGAGCATACAGAATGCCTCCCAGAACTGTTTGAAGAAGAGGCAGTGGGGTGTTTATCCATTGGCTCCTGTCTCCCATTTTCAAGGCGTCCTCTGCCATCAGAACTCCACATGTGCTCAGACCAAGTGAAACCCTCCAAACCCCATTGTTCATGGTATCAGAGGATCTCAGGAAAATGGTGACACTGTCAGCTCGCAAGGAGCAGAAACATGCAGGGAGATTTCCAACACAGCCACAGCTGAAATCAGAAGAATGATGGAGATAGATATGAATTGAAACACCAGCTCTGTCTGCTGTAATCTGCTTCCCATACAGTTGTTGTGAGGATGGATAGGAACTCTGAGCTGCAAGGTTCTTAGCACATTCCTGTGTCTGTAACAAGCACTCATAAATGTTACTAGTTGGTATGTTGATATCTTGTTGAACTTCTATTAATATCTTAATGAATTTTAGTTCATTAATAATCTTCACAGCAATGTTCTATGATAGAAGATATGCTCATTTCACAGATGAGGAAACTGAGGCCCAGAAGGATGCAGCACCTCCTACAAATTCAAACAACTCATAATCAGAGAAGCAAGTCTATCTACAGTGCATTTATGGCTGAATTAGGCTTCTCTGGTGGGAGAGGAGAGGGCACTCTCTCTGGGGGAATGGGGGATGTGGAATTACTGGTGGGTGCAGGACTTGGAGGAACACACTCCTTCATCTTCCCTCATCTTCTGTTTGTGAATCTGTGACCTTCACAAGACCTCTCCATCTTGAAGGGCCTGGCCTAGACAATCATATTGGTAGGCAGCCCCAGGTAGACTTCTAGCTCCACACCTATTCAGGCATCATCAAAGGAGCCCAGGAGACACAGTCCCAGGCCACCCCCACTAACAAGGCCCTGAAGGGGATGAATCAGGTTCCTGAAAACTCATGGGGACCTGGGCTTGAGGAAGGCTTCTCCCTCTTGTCTCTCTCCTGGCCTTTCCCCCACCCCACCTCATTCTCAGGTTAAGGCAAGTCTGAAAACTAGCCTGTTCCTGTGGGAAGGCCCTGCATTGGGCTGGCCTATGCCAAAGCAAACCCCTCCCCTTAGGGAACCTGTCTCTGGTCTCAATTTCCCCTTCTGGCTTCTGGGGGACCCTGGGGATGAGGACAAGTCCTATAGGCCTCAGCAACCCATGATTCAAGGGAAACTTACATCATCTACCAGAACTACCTGTCATAAAGCCTGGGGAGAGGCAAGGCCTTTTTAAAGAGGGACACCCAAATACCAGCAGATGTAAGACATTGTTATATTCATGAAGGGCTGGCCTTGTTTAAAAAACATCTTGGATGGCTTCTACCTGTTACTTTTTTTCCTGGGAGGGATCATTTCTCAGACAACTGCAAGGGACAACACCTAGTGACTGGGGCCCTAGGCTGAAGAGGAAATCAACTTGTTTTTCCTCATTTCCCTCTACACAGCTGCTTTCTTTCTGAGTAGATAACTGAGTTTGCATAGCTCTTCATCTTCTTTCCTGAAGAGAACTCCCTGGCTTCTCTGCCCATGCCAGGGTGAGTATTCTCAGGTGCCCATCCACTGCCTTCCTGGTGCCATCAGCTCACACCCACCCCCACACAGGGTGCAGCTGATGCCCCTGTAAAGGGAAGCCTTTGGGAAAAACATGTGGAGTGATAACAGAGGTTTGCATCCTCTCTGACCCTGTGGCCATGCCCCCTTTACCAGATGAAGGCAGCCTGCCCTCTGGTACTCTTAGGAGAGAGTGCAAAGGGATTTCCCTGAGCCTAGTTCACTGCCAGTTCCTGACACCAACTTAATCATGCAGCCTGGAGCCAGCACTGTGGTTACAGACCTTCCTGAGCCTTTTTTATCCCTGGAAGCAGGGAGGACTTGGGGAGCCGCCCCAGAGCAGGGAGCTGCCCTAGCTCCACAAGGAGAACCTGGGCTCATTACAAAGCCCTGAGAATGGTGATTAAAAAGGGCTCCTGATGACAGGTCCTTTCATGGTGATCCTTTCTACACTCTGGATGTCTCTGGTTGATCAGAGGTCACCCCCAGAATCCCATTGATTTCAAGCAAGCTGTGCTTCTGGCCATGCTAGGACTGGCTTCAGCTGTTTGCTGCTCTTCTGTCCCTGGGTATAACTCAATTGTCTGGAGGGTATACACCTCCCAAGGACCTTATTCTCTGCATGCTTTACATGGAAAGAAATATGCCAGTGTGTGGATTGTTACATGCTTTTCCTATTCCATCAAAACCAGGAGAACTGTAGTCCTTGTGCAGCAGCCTTTGCACCTGGCACTTGCCCTTATCCCTCTACTAAGTCATAGTGACTCATAAAAGTCTAGCTCTAATTCACTATGTTCACAAATCTTCCATGACTACTCCAGTTCATACTAGATAGAGCTTTCCTTCTCTGATATCCTAAGGACCCTTAAACCATCATTTATTTGTTTGAGAAATATTGACTACCTGCTATATGTCAAGTATCATGGTAAGTACTGCTATGGGACAACTGAATCAGTCTTACAGAGAAGAAGGAGATATGCTTTTTAGAGTAGTAACTTAGTTAGAAGGTAGATAGTGATAAGTTCCTGGAATAATGTGTAGTTGTAGCTGAGGGAAGGAAGAGAAGTGAGGGATGAGAGAGGGAGGGTAGAGAGAACGAGAGAGAGATCCTTTTAAGATGGAAGTACTTCCACAGAGAAGTCATTCAGCAGCCAGTATTTGAGTCAATTGGCCTCCAGCAGTTGGAAGGAGGCCTGTGCTGGAAAAGAAAAACAGCATGAACAAAGGAGTAAAATATCAGGGGTCAGCATCTAATGCTTGTGTGCAAATGGACCCTAAAGGGAAAACAAAGTAGTTAATTGCTCTTTAATATGATAATATATGTAAAGAGCTTTTGTCTACCAATTGACTTGTCAATTGTCAAGGCATTTATCTCTTTCCAGTGCTGACCATGCCTGAGGAGGATCCTCCTACCATCTCAGCAAGCAGGTGCTCTTGGAATGTTAAGGCCCTTTTAGAGATCACCAGGTCCACCTTTTTATCCATTGAGCGCAGACTCTCATCGCTGTTCCCTTTGGTTAGAGTCACTGGACTCCAGCTGATCCCATCTTCTGAATCCAGTGTATTCCCTATAGGGAAATACTGTTACTCTTAGTGAAGATGTAGCTCTGCTTATTCCATGGGCAATAAAGAAATGCGTACAGTAATATATTTTGACCAGGAGTTTATTATAAGATATGAAAATCTTGGTCATTCTGGCTTTCTATGTATGCACTTGCTTGACATGAGAACCTCTTCTTAGAGCTATTGGTCAATCTACCTACTGTGCCCGAGTCAAGGACAAGTGCAAGGCTATGCAGAAAAGTAACTTTGCAATGCAGAAAAGGAACTGTCCCTAGCAGGAAGCCACCCATACGTAGGGCATGTTACAATTTTAACTTGTAAAGCAGGTAGCAGTACTATAAAAGAAAACATCATTTTATTAAGCTGTTATTCAAAGTCCAGTGTAAAGGCTTAATTAAAAACAAGACACTGGCAATTTATTGACCAAGGGGTTTCGCATTTGTATTTGAAAGTATGTCCCTCACCTTGGAGGAATGAACTTGGGTAAAGTGTCTAATATCCACAGTCATGGGGATTAATGTGGTTTCCCCACGTTCTGACCCTTATAATAGGGAGAATATGGGAGGGACAAGTATTGGTGGTTTGGAGCATCTCAGCTGATGGGAGACAAGAACAAAATTTTTACCAAGGACTCACTTCCCATTAGCTGTGGCCACACAGCTACATAGCCCCTTTGATGTTCTTGTTAGGTCTCACCCTTCCCAGCAGGAAGAAAAAATGTTTACGTTTTGCCAAAGGCATGATGATGCAAAGTCAGGTGGGAACTACTCCTATGCTTCCTCTTGCTAGCAGACAATGTTAGAAGACAGAGTAGGACTGACAGGTGGAGCAGAGGGAGAAGAGATGTGTGTCACTGGGAAGTTTATCCCTCCACAACCCCATGGGGCCATCAGCCTCCCTGCCTTGTGGGCAGTGCCAGTCCCTCACTGAGAGTTTTAGGGTGATGGAGGTCATTGAGTGTGATGTGGCTGGGGGTGAGGGAAAAATCATCATTTGGAGAGCTAGGAACATATTGGGGAGTTTTGAATACAGCTGCTGTACACCCTTATGTTGCATAAATACACTGAGTCAACTGAGGCTTCCCACACTGGGATGTTTTCTTACAGGTTCTCTGAGCCAGAATTGGGGGCAAATGGAACTACTGTTACTGAGTTCATTCTACTGGGCTTAGGTGGAGACACCAGAGCTGTGGCCTTTTGTCTTTGTGATCTTCCTCTTTGCCTACCTAGTTTCAGTTGGGGGCAACCTGAGCATCCTGGCTGCCATCTTGGTGGAACCCAAACTCCACACCCCCATGTACTTTTTCCCTGGGGAACTTGTCAGTGCTGGATGTTGGGTGTATCACTGTCACTGTTCCTGCTATGTTGGGTCGTCTCTTGTCCCAATAGGCGTATAATTTCCTATAATGCCTGCCTCTCTCAACTCTTCTTCTTCCCACCTTCTGGCTGGGATGGACTGCTTCCTGTTGACAGCCATGGCCTATGACCGATTCCCTGGCCATCTGCCGGCCCCTCACCTACAGCACCCGCATGAGCCAGACAGTCAGTTCGACATTGGTGGCTGTGTCCTGGGCCTGTGGCATCAGCAATGCACTGACCCCACACTATTGCCCTTACTACCCTCAGCACGTGGTCCAGATGTCATCAATCACTTCTACTTGTGACCTCCCACAGCTCTTCCAGCTGTCCCTGCTCCAGCATCCAATTCAATGAGCTGTTGCTCTTTGTCAGTATTCTAATGGCAGGTGCCCCTCTGGTTCGTCCCTCTACTCATGTGGCAGCTGCTGTTTTTACGAATCCGCTCCCAGTGGAGGGCAGGGAAAGCCTTCTACTGTGGCTTCCCCACCTCACTGTGGTTTGTCTCTTCTATGGAACTGGTATCTTCAACTACATGCGTTTTGGGTTCAGAGAGGAGTCTTCAGACAAGGATAAAGGGGTTGGGGTTTTCAACACGGTCAACCCCATGCTGAACCCACTTGTCTATAGCCTTAGAAACCCTGATGTGCAGGGTGCCTATGGAGGTGCTCATGAGAATTGGTCACTGACCTGAGCAGTGATAGGCTGACCAGTGCCTCTCCTTTCCTGCTTTTTTCTAGGTTAGGAAAATTTGCCATGAAAGCAGTAACCTGGAGGTGTACAAACCGTTCATTTATACATTCTGATGTTGGAAAATTTTGTGTGATGTCCTGCAAAGGATCCCTACATAATCTATTCATTTACTTGGACAACAAATGTTTATTGAATTGTTTCTATGATTCAAACACTCTTCTGGGGAACTGGTGAACAATCTCTGCACTTGTGCAACTCACATTTTTAATGAGGGGGGTGACAAATAAATGGCATAAACACACATCATATTTGATACATCTTATAGTGATATGTGCTATTAAGAAGAACAGGTAAGATAACAGGAAATGAGGTTAGGGTCTACCCAGCAAGGCCCCCAACCCTGGCAAGTTGCTACCTTTTTTCTGGCTATGCTTACTTTTCAGGTAGCATTGAAGCTTTGGAAGCCTGGCAGCTCTGGGCAGCAGTAGTTTAGAAGGAAGGACTATTTTGCTTGGTCACAGCCTAAAGAACCACAAATAGCACTATGAAGTTTTCTTCTCATGGGAAATGGAGATTCCTTCAGATCAGGGTGCGAAAGATGTTTTAAACCAGTGCCGTTATTCTATTCTATGGTTCACCTTTCACCTCTAGGAAAATCAGTTTCTTCTCTTCTTAATGCAAAAAAATCCCATAAGATGTTTAGGGGACAGGTAAGATCTAGAAAGGAAATAACCCATTACATAGCTACATCAGTACATACATGGTATATCTGCAGGTCTAAAGACACATTGCTTCTCCATCCTCTGCCACATTCTTTCTCCTTTATTAAGTAACTGCCATTCTCACATATACAATAGTTTTCGAAAGAGTAAGCATTATTACTAATCAGGTCCTTAGAATTTGCACTGTAGGATGTCCATTGTAACCTTCTCCTCAAAGTTCTATTCTCTCCCCAAACCTCTTAGTTCAGAAAGTATCCATAAATGTAGTCTCGGGAGTAATGCCTCTTTCTAGATTTACTTAGTTATATGTCAGTGCAGCTCCCACGCAGAGATTCTCTCTTCTTGAAGTTTCTCCAGCCTTCAATCATCCATTCCCGATTTGTGTCTTTTCTTCAGCCTTCTCCAGAAGGCTACTAACCTGTCCTGGCAGTTCTGCTCTGATGTCCCTCTACTGTATCACTCGTAAAACTGTCCCATGGCTATACCTGGAGCTTGGCTTCTCACTGTGATCTCTTGTTGGAGCCAAGAAACTGTAGAATGAGCTGAAATGAAGATGGGGGGAAAGGACATGAGGGTAGACAGTAGGGCAGGATTGGGAATAGAGCAATGAAGATGAGATGCAAGAATATAGGGATAAATGGGACAGCATGGTGAGAAAAAAGGGTGAGAAACAAAGATAGCATTTGGGGAAAGGACATGAGAAAATGGGAGATGAGAGAGAATGGGAGAAATTAGGAATATCCAATGAGATGACTAGGGAAGGTTGATGTGGAGCAAAGGAGGATGAACGAGGATGGGAGACAAGAACAAAATTTGTACCA
>NW_026521639.1:0-812 GCF_021234435.1 Artibeus jamaicensis
TTTTAATATTTTATTTATCTTTAAGGGGGAAGGGAAGGAGAGAGGGAGAGAAACATCAATGTATGGTTGCCTTTCGTGGGTCCCCTGCTGGGAACTAGCCCACAGGGAACTGGTCTGCAACCCAGGCATGTGCCCTGACTGGGAATTGAACTGCGATTGTCTGGTTCGCAGGCCCGCGCTCAATCCACTGAGCTACACCAGCCAGGGCAACTGTAGAAAGTTTTTATGTGTTGTGAATATGAACCTTTGGCCATACATTTTACAAATAATTCCAAAGTCTTCCAATTTGTTATTTTCCTTTCATCTTTGTTTTTGATGTCTTGCAACAATTGGAAGTTCAACATGTTTATGTTTTCAGATATATCCTTTTTTATAAACTCATGGCAATCCTCTCTAAGTATTATTTTTTTCATGATCTTGAACAACTTCCAGAGCTCCAATTAAATATATCCTTTACCTGTCTTTTTAGATTTATCCTGAATGTTTCTTATAGTCTTCATTTTTCTTTTTATTTTACAATCTCTGTGCTACATTTTAAGTAAATTCTTTTTTTAATATTTTTTATTGATTATGCCATTACAGTTGTTCTATTTCCCCCCTTCATTCCCCTCCACCCTGCACACTCCTCCCCCAGCATCCCCTCTTTAGTTCATGACCACATGTCTCAAGTTCTTTAGATTCTATATTTCCCCTACTATTCTTACCCTCCACCTATCTCTTTTCTATCTATGGTCTATGGTACTTATTTTCTGTACCTTCTCCCCCCTTCTCCTTCTCCCACTCCCCTGTGGCTAACCCTCCACATGATCTTC
>NW_026521640.1:0-2013 GCF_021234435.1 Artibeus jamaicensis
GAAGATATGAAACTTGCAGCAAAATTAGCAGAGTAGTCCTGGCCTAGTGGCCCAGTTGGTTGGAGTGTCGTCCTGATCACACACACAAAAAAGGCTGTGGGTTCAATTTCTGGTCAAAGCACATACCAAGGTTGTGAGTGTCATCCTCTGTCAGGGTAAATACAGGAGACAACCAATCAAAGTTTCTCACATTGAGGTTTCTTTCAGTCTCTCCCTTCCTCCATCTCTAATATAAATAAACATATCCTCAAGTGAGGATTTTAAAAATTAGCAGAGTGTAAATCAGACTGTAGTTGATAAAGTTCAGAAATAAATAAAATCATGTAAAAGACTCTGATATAATGACTAAATTTCAAGAAAGTGGGTTGTAGTGGAGAATGAAAATTCCAGTCGGGAAGAAAGAAACTTATACAAACTCAAATTGATGTCCACACAAATTGACCTATGAGTCTCTCTTAGTTTTCTGTCAGTCAAAGCACATGGCCCAGGATACTTTCGAAATGTTGTCATAATATTACTATTGAGTATGCATGAAAACATTAGTTTTTCTTTAATGAAACAATAAAGAGACTCACAGACATAGAGAATAGGCTGATGACTGCCACAAGGGTGGGGAGTTTGAGAGGCTAAATGAAAAAGTGAAGTGATTAAGAAGTATAGATTTGTAGTTGCAGAATAGTCACAGGGATGTAGAGTAAAGCATAGGGCATGCGGCCAATGATATTGTCATTAACTATGTACAGTACTAGGTGGATGCTTGAAATATTGGGGGAACCACTTTGTAAAGTATATGAGTGTCTAAGCACTATAATATACACCCCAAACTCATACAAAACAATATGGAATGTAAACTGTAATTGAAATATTTTTTAAAATTAAAATAAGTTAAATAATTAAAAAATAAATGCACCAATAGTCAACACAAAGGAAAATGCCAAGTGCCACATATTTCAAAATGTGCCATATATTTCCAGAGAAAGTATTTCATTAAATGTCAAATATATCAAGTACTTATGTACTTTTATTTTATCACATGTATTATTGTATTTTTAAATTTTCAGATTCAAATGAAGGAGAGAATCCTAGAAGCAGCAAGACATAAGGGGACAGTCACCTACAAAGAACTTCCCATCAGACTGTCAGCTGATTTCTCAAAAGAGACCTTACAGGCAAGAAGGGGCTGGAAAGAGGTATTCCAAGTCATGAAAACCAAAGACCTACAACCAAGATTGCTCTATCCAGCAAAGTTTTCATTTAGAATGGAAGGACAGATAAAGTGCTTCTCAGATAAGACCAAATTCAAGGAGTTCATCATCACCAAGCCCTTATTATATGAAATGTTAAAGGGACTTACCTAAGAAAAAGAAGATATAAAAGATGAACAGTGAAAGGACAGCAAACTCACAGTTATTAACAACCACACCTAAAACAAAAGCAAATTAAGAGGACAGCTAGATCAGGAGCAGAACCATAGAAATGAAGATCACATGGAGGGTTAGCAACAGGGGAGTGGGAGAAGGAGAAGGGGGAGAAGGTACAGAAAATAAGTAGCATAGACAGTAGATAGAAAATAGATAGGGGGAGGGTAAGAATAGTAGGGGAAATACAGAATCTAAAGAATCTGAGACATGTGTTCATGAACTAAAGGGGGAAATGGTGGGGGAGGGGTATGCAGGGTGGAGGGGAACGGAGCGGGGAATAGAACAAATGTAATGGCATAATCAATAAAAAGTTTTAAAAATAAAAATTTTTTTTAATTAAAAAATAAAAAAATTTTCAAAATAGCCTTATAATATACAAAATAATAGCCCTCTGTTACAGATGAGGAAACCAAATCCCCAAAAGATGAAGTGACTTATTCAATGTTTTGCATTGCAAAATAGGTGAGGACTTGAGTCCACTTTCCCTCATACCAACTGCATTCTCCTGACTCAATAGCGGGCCCAAGAAGGAGATATAAAGGAATGAGCAACAGTGTCTCAGTCAGTCAGAATGTGGGCAGTGATGAGAGAC
>NW_026521641.1:0-4171 GCF_021234435.1 Artibeus jamaicensis
AGTTGTAGGTTTGTTCATTGCAGCTTTAAGTAAAGCCAATTTAAAGCATTTGAAAGGAAACTGGGCACTGTGGTCTCCAGTGGTATTTCATTTTTTCTTTCCCTCAAAGTCCAGTTTCTCCTTGCGTCTCTATCCCAGTTTTCTCTTCCATTTGCCCTTCTTTTCCTTTTATCTTCTTTTATCTTCTCTAATTCACAAAATTTAGGTTTTGGTGAGCATGGGTTCAAAGAGAAGCATTTTCAAATGTGTCCTTGTAACAGCTTCTCATAACTGTTTCAGAACCTCACTGTGTATTTCACAGGGATGTGCTGTATTCAGATCTTTGCTCCTGGGAAAGAAAAATGAGAGCAGGATTTCCCCACCTGTTTCAGGTACAACCCCTCAGTGGGCACAGCCAGCTTTCTGTGTTTGGGCCCTGCCCTTTTTACTTTTGGTTCCCAAACAGAGACTGGCTGCTTTCCCATCTTTGCATAGCTACATTACTAGCATGCCTTTCTTCAGTCCTTATCACTTAACAAAGTTCTAATTGTCCCTTTCAGAAGATCTGTCCACATCTGCTAAGAAGCTTTCCCTAAAGCTCCAGGTCTGACAGTTTCCTCTTCCATGCTCCACATCAACAAACCTCTACCAGAACATAATGCTTAGGGTTAGACCAGGTCATTCCACCTCCAAAATATATCATCTTCATCTGCTTCTTTCAACTCCGCTGCCATAGTAGCAGTCCAGGTTGCCACTCACCTTTACGCCTGGGGAACTACAGTCCCCTAACAAGCCTCTTGCTTACATTCCTGTCTCTCCCAGTTTACCATTTACACTGCCGCCAGAGTGGTCTTTTAAGGAAAAATATTTCAATTATACAATAATATAGATAATGTATAAATGAGGTGTAACAAATAAAATAAACACCCATGTGCCTTCACTGTTTAAGGTATAAATGTTACCAATACTTTGAAGCTGATTGTGCTTCTTCCCCCAAAAGATAAATACTATCTTGAATTTAACATTTAATATGCTCTTGCTTTTTAAATTCCATTTTCCACATATATAACTGTAAATGACACATTGTTTAAATTTCCTTGTTTTGAACTTTAAAAATGGCTGCATGCCATTTGTGGTGCATTTCTTTTTGCTCACCCTTTTATTTCTAAGGAAATGTATATTTGATTTCCATGTGTACTATTCCATTATATGACTATGTCATAATTCATGCAAATTCCTGTTGATAAACTTGTGGATGTTTTTCTAGCCTGCATGCAGTCATCAACAATGCTAAAATAATCAGTCTTGACTCTGACTCCTAACAATGCACAAAAATTCCTCTAGGGCAGGAGCTAACTGAACTTAGAGTGATGATGAAAATGTTCTATATCTGTGCTGTTCAATACAGTGGCCACATGTACTTACTGAGCCCTTGAGATGTGACTACAATCGAGAAAGTAAAATTTTAATTTTATTTAATTTTACTTATTTTGAATGTAAATGGCCACAGTAGCTGAAGTGACTACTAAATTGGTCAGAACAGCTTTAGAATATATATCCAGGAGTAAAGTTGCTACCTTGTAGATTATGTAAATCTTCAACTTCACAAAATATTGACAAATGTTTTCTAAAGATTTACTAATTTTTAATTTACACTCCCACAAGCAATATATAAAAATCCTCAATAGTACTTTTAATATCTGCTTTTAAAATGTTTGCCTATCTAGATATAAAGTGACATCTTATCACAATTTTATTTTGCATTTTCATCATTATTGTATATTTGTGATCATACTTTCATTTTGTGAAATGCCTATTTAGGTATTTCCCCCTTCTCTATCAGGTTGTGTTTTCTTATTTACATTTAGGAGTTCTTTATATTTTTAATATTTATTTTTCTAATTAAATGTGTTGCAAATATACTGCACTATATGCTTAAAAACATAAATCAGATCATGCCCCTTCACTCCTTCCCATTGCACCTGGAATAACATCTAAACTCCTTACTATAGTAGCGAACATTATGGTTGACTCTCAACATCCAGCCCACTCCCCCTCCGCAAATCCCGACCCTTCTATTTGTCAGGAGGAGCAGTGCAATTTGGGAACTGATTACTGCAGTGGAAATGACTGATATGGGGTAATCCCTTCCCTGCAATGATTGGTTTAGGAAAAGGCATGTGACTTCATTTTGGACAATAAAATTCATGAAAAAATTTACTGATAGCGTTTCAGCAATAGTCTTCCCACTCTTAAGAGGGGTGAGAAAAGCCAGACTTTTCCCCACTGGGCTTGAAGGAGGAAGCATGAGGACAAGGATTCCAAAGGCGCTAATGCTGTGGTGGCAGATCTGCCATGGAGCTGGAGTTCTTTTATGACCTTGTTGGGCCCCTGCTTGTTCCTATCCTGAGATCCTTGCACTGGCCCCTCTTCTTGCACCTTTAACCCATATCCTCATTTGGCCAGATCCAGTATTGGCTTTCAGTCTCTCAGCCCCAAAGGTCTCTTCCTCAGAGGAACTTTTTATACCACCGCTCTCTCTGGCCAGTCAGTAATGTATTACACTGCTTTAGTTTCTTTTATACCACGATGGAAATTACCTGCATACATTTGTTTGTGATGTGTCTCCCCCTTATCTCCAATAAGGATATCGCAGGAGTGAGGGGTCCTAGTCCCACACTAGGATCCCCAGTCCAGGATTCCAGTACCAGAAAGATAAGACTCCACTAGAATGTGTGCACCAGGAGGGCAGGAACCTTGTCTATCTGGCTTTCCTCTGTATTTCTATATCTAATGCGGTACCTGACACATAGTGTGTGCTCATTGAATATTTTTTGCACTGATTGAAAAGTGATTCATTTTCTTTTTTGTCCACTGGATTGAAGCTTCTTGTGGTAAGGAACTAATGTCTTATTCATTTTTGTATTTTAAGTGCCTAGTACAGTTTCTGTTAAACAGTAGGTGTTCAACAAGCAGTTGAATAAATAAATGAGAGAGAGGAAGAAAGTATTTGGGAAAAGAACATGGTGCCAACCTGACGCGGACTGCGGCTTGCAGTGCCCATGGCGTCATGGATGAGACAGATTCACATGGACTACCAAGTCCTGTGGAGGAAAAGGGATGGCATGGCATGGCCACTCTCTCAAGGGGACAGTGCCGCACACCCTTGCCTAGACAGGCTTTTATTGGGTTTAATTTGTGCAGGAATACAGGTACAGCTCATTAATCATTGTCAGGAAGTAAGGATCAAATGATAGATAGTATACAAATAACTATTAGGGCTTATTCTGAGTCAGAGTCTGTTAGCTAAAAGGCTACAAAACTTTTGGAAACAAACTCATTTCCTACTCGGACCTTTATCATTTAATTAAGAGCATTCTTAGGAAAGCAGGTTTCACAGAATTTTACATATTCTTTCTCAGGCCTGGTCTCCCAGAGCCATGCTACACAGGGCTGCACCACCCTCTGTCATCGTTTCAGGCTGAAGTTGGGCAGAGGAGGCAAGATAGGCAAGAGATTAGGAGAAATGAGGACTCAGGCTTTGTCAAAGCTAAGGGGTGAGGGCCCATCACCCCCTTCCTCCATAGCCCCCCAAGTCCTTCCTGGGGCCTCTATGTGATCATGCCTGTCTTATGTGATTCACCGCTTGGGGAGTCTCACCCATCACTGGCTAACTGACCAAGCACTAGGGGCCAGTTATGGATGAAGGAGCAGAAGCGGTGCTCCTGCCAAGGAGATAAGCTTTGTCTCCTTAGTGGCTTATGGTTTGAAGGTCGCTCACTCAGCCTTAGCCACGGGAGGGGGTTACAGCTCCTGAAACCAGACAGGGAGGTTCCCAACACCAACCTAGAGACTTTTATGAGCAATATCACTTGAAGAAGATTCTCTCCCTTTCTTCTCACTACCTATGGTAGAATTTTGTGGATATAGTTAATATTTCCATGAATAAAGAATGCATACCCTTGGAATTCTGGCAAGATGGTGACGTAGGTCAACAGGGCTCACCTTCTTGCACAACCATATCAAAGAATTACTACAACTAAACTAGAACACCATTGACTAGAACCACCAGAAGTGAACAGATGGAGTCCTACAACTTAATTAAGAAGAAATCACATTGAGACTGGTGGGAGGGCGGAGATACAGAACGGGCTGGTTTCACACCCGGCAGATAAAAGGGTGGGAGGGATAT
>NW_026521642.1:0-675 GCF_021234435.1 Artibeus jamaicensis
AGTTGAAAACGGCGAAGGTCCCTAATTGGTGGGTGTTGCTGCTGGCGGGCCTCTTCTGGCAGGCCCTGGTTAGTTACCTTATTTGGCTAGGAATTTTAACCCAACCGTTCCCGGACGTTTATTCATTACCCAGTCTCAGGAACTGCAGATGCCTAACGGCTGTTTGTATGTTTCTACTACTAATGGCTATTACAGTATACTGTAAACTTTAAAAATGTGTGAAGACCAATAAAACATATTTAAAATGAGTAGGCGAAATAACAAAGTACCTCAAAGACAAATATTTTTATTTTCTAAAAATTACTGGCTTCACTGCACATGAATTTGAATTAGGATGTTTATGTGTCTTGTTTTGCTTGATCTATTCCAAGATTATGCCTGTTTTCCAAGGATAATTATTAAGAAACCTTGTATTAGTTATATTTCTAAATAACAAGTGATCACAAATTTAGTGTTCTAAAAGAGCACACATTTATTATCAACAGTTTCTGTGGATCAGGACTATGGTATAGCTTACTGGGTCCTGGACCTCAGGGTTTTTCAGGAGGCCGAAATCAAGGTGTCATTCACCACTGGGATCTTGGTTAGGAAAGGATCTGCTTCCAATCTCATTTGTTTGGCTACAGGCAGAATTCCAACACAATGGCCATTTGGTTGAGGGCCTCAGGCCTCAGT
>NW_026521643.1:0-999 GCF_021234435.1 Artibeus jamaicensis
CCCTAGTGATACAGGGTGCAGCCGGGGGGGGCAAAAAACAGATTTGGAATGGTGTCCAGAATTCAAAGTGTATAGGAATATTGGAGAGACATATAGGATGTCCTCACCCCCCCCCAAGGGGGAAGGAACGAATGGAGCCAGGCCATTGAGAGCTGTTTTGCATAGCAACAGTTTTGGAGCTAACCTCTGGAATGGTTATTTAACATATGTATAACCTTTAACTGGTTTCATAGATATGTTAAATAGCTGTGGCCAAGTTTGGAGCCAAGGAGAAGGGAGTAGCAGGGGACTCAGGAGAATGTAACTAGGGTTGGCGCTCCTGAGTGAGGGAGACTGGGACTCGGGAGAATGTAACTAAGGTCTGCACTCCTGAGTGAGAAGGGCTTGGACTCAGAATGTAACTAGGGGCTGCGCTCCTGAGTGAGAAGGGTTTGGACTCAGAAGGTAACAAGGGACTCCTGAGTGAGAAGGCCTGGGTGAGAGCTTGGAGAAGACTGGCTCCAAGACATGAAGGGCCCCCGCTTGGCCAGATGAAGGGAGAGCCACGCGGTTTCAGCAGAGTGAGGACCCCCTCTTGGTGAGGTGAAGAAGAAAGCCACATGCTTTTGGTGGAGTGCGGACTCCTGCAGCTTTGGTAGAAGAGGCCCACGCGGCTTTGGGATGCCCCCTTTGGCCGAGGGGCCTGGAAAGCAAGAGAGACTTTGACTGGAACTGGGTACAAAGGACTCTTGCCAGTGGACCATGAGAGGGTACCACAGTACTATGGATTAACTAGAGATCCTGCACAGTGACACAGCTGACGGTGCCAGCGGCCTGCAACACAGACGTGTGCTCTTTTCCTGATTTACGGTACCCGGAGTTGGGACAGTGGGAGAAGGGAGAGCTGTGTGGGTGTAGGTGTATACCCTAAAGGACTTTGATATTTTAGTGGAGGCGTTAGGCCTGAATAGCATTAAATAAACATTTTGTTTCCTTTTCACAAATCTCTGGCATTGAGCA
>NW_026521644.1:0-20188 GCF_021234435.1 Artibeus jamaicensis
AGTCACTCTTACTTTATAATACAGTGTACAGTATCTTTATAATTAATCTCTCATGGAGATCTTTCCCTGCCTTCCCCATCAACACCTCCATACCCCCATGTCCTTGTTTAAAATTGTTTTTTATCATTCTTAGCTCTTCACTCTTCTATGAAACTTAATCATCTGGTCAAGTTTTATGTTTTTAAAAGTGCCTGTGGAATTTTTATTGGGTTTAATTGTTTTAAAAATTCATATTTGTGAATGAAAATGCCTATAAATTTTGCATACTGTACTTGTCTGGATATACTGGCCTCCCAAAATGAGCCAGGATGTGTTCTTTCTCTGAGGAAGAATTTGTCTAAAATTATGACATGTTCTCCTTTTTACCTTTATTTTTTTGTTCTTTTCTGGATATATAAAGTTCTTCCTCTAAGTCACTAATTTTCAGACCATTATCTTAATAAATGAGTTAAGGCTCTGCTATTTGCCTCTGGTACCTCTTAAGCTGCGTCCACCAGAAGTGTTTGCATGTATTTTTATTACAGTTTAGTTTGAAAACCTTTTTCTGTTATGATTATCTTTTGACACTTAGCTCAATTTGTCTCATACTGATTTTTGATACTGATGAGTTTGCTTTTTAGCCTGGTATGTGATTCATTTAATAAAGCTTCTAAATAGTTAAGAAGAATTTTTATCCAAGCAATTTTGAGTATAAGGTTCTTTATACGTCCAAGAAAGAAAGCCTGATAACTATTGGACTCAAAAATCTTTGAGTCCCTACAAAATTTTATCTACCTGTTCTCTCGACTACTCAAAGACTAATGTTAAAACACTCTTCTAGGACTTCCACCAAGATGGAGGCGTAGGTGGAAACCCTTTTCCTTCTCGCACAACCAAGTCTAAAAACAACAAAGTTTTAGCAACAATAAACGCAGCCAAATCACAGAAAACTGAACAACACAGGAGTCCGACAACAACAAACCACTAAGCTAGAAGAGTAAGAGGCATGAAGCCAGCAGCAAAGTGGGTAGAGCAAAAAAAGATCCCCCAACCCAGGCAGCCAAGGGTAAATCCCAGGTGGTGTGTTTTGCGACCAGGGGACCCAGTGAAGGCGCAAGACGGCTGACTGACGTTGGTCACATATTTGCACACAGATAAACCAGCAAAGGAGCAAACAGAGAGACAGACTGGGCACACCCCAGTGGTGGGAAGGAGAAGAGGGGACCGCTGTTGCTCCCTCTGACCCTGCCCCCACGTACAGTGTCACAAACCAGCGACCTGGGGGGTCCCACCCTGGTGAACACCTAAGGCTCCTCTCCTCACACATAACAGGCACGAACAGAACAAAACAAGGCTCAAGAAGAACTCAAAGCCCCAGAGCCCATAAATGTAAGTGAACAAGAAATTGCCAACATATCAGAGGCACAGTTCAAAACACTGGTGATCAGCATGCTCACAGAACTGGTTGATTTTAGTCACAAATTAGAGGAACACATGAAGGCTAAAGTAATTGAAATGAAGGGAAATGTACGGGAAAGCAATAGTGATAGAAAGGAAACTGGGACTCAAATCAAGGGACTGTAACAGAAGGAAGAAAAAAAATGACCAAACAGAAAAATATGAAGAAACAAGAATTTTAAAAAATGAGGAGAGGCTAAGGAACCTCCAGGACATTTTTAAATGCTCCAACATCCGAATTATAAGGGTACCAGAAGGGGAAGAGGAACAGCCACAAGTGGAAAACTTATTTGAACAAATAATAAAGGAGAACTTCCCCAATCTGGAAAAGGAAATAGACTTCCAGGAAATTCAGAGAGTCCCAAAGAAGTTGGACCCAAGAAGGAACACACCAAGGCACATCATCATTACATTAGCCAAGATTAAAATGAAGGAGAGAATCCTAGAAGCAACAAGACATAAGGGGACAGTCACCTACAAAGGAGTTCCCATCACACTGTCAGCTGATTTCTCAAGAGACCTTACATGCAAGAAGGGGCTGGAAAGAAGCATTCCAAGTCATGAAATCCAAAGACCTACATCCAAGATTGCTCTATCCAGCAAAGCTTTCATTTAGAATGGAAGGGTGGATAAAGTGCTTCTCAGATAAGATCAAATTCAAGGAGTTCATCATCACCAAGCCCTTATTATATGAAATGTTAAAGGGACTTATCTAAGAAAAAGATAAAAAAGATGAACAGTGAAAGGACAGCAAACTCACAGTTATTAACAACCACACCTAAAACAAAAACAAACTAAGAGGACAGCTAGATCAGGAGTGAACCATAGAAATGAAGATCACATGAAGGGTTAGCAACAGGGGAGTGAGAGAAGGAGAAGGGGGGAGAAGGAACAGAAAATAAGTAGCATAGACCATAGATAGAAAATAGATAGGGAGGAGGAGGGCAAGAATGGTATGGGAAATATAGAATCTAAAGAACTTGAGACACGTGGTCATAAACTAAAGGGGGGGAATGGTGTGGGAGGAGTGTGCAGGGTGGAGGGGAATGAAGGGGGAGAAATAGAACAACTGTAGCAGCATAATCAATAAAATATATTTTTAAAAACCACTCTTCTATAGTGGTATGTTTGTCAATTTCGTTTTGCATTCTGTAAGTTTTGTTACATGGAAATAAATGGCGTAGCTGTTTTATATCTCTATCCATGAATCTGTCTGTTGTTAGGTACATATATACACTAGATAATATTGCTAGGCATGTTTAAGTTTAGAATTATTCTGTGTTCCTTGTTTAACAAACATCATCAAGCAATACCCTCCTTATTCTTCACAATTAGTCTGATAAAGTGTATTTGGTCAAAACAACATCACCTTTACTTTTAAACGTATTTTCTATTAAAAATTTTTTATTCGTTTTCATCACCATTTAGGCCCTCCATACCCTCTTTTCCTCCGCCCACTCTCTTCCCATCATCACCACACTACTGCCAGCACCCACAAGTTCTCTCTTTTTGCTTAATGCCTTCCCTTCCTAGACCTTTGTGCACCCCACCCTGGGCTGTCAGGCTGCTCTGTATGGATGAGAATATCTCTATGTTGCTTGTTAGTTCAGTGTGTTCATTAGATTCCACATATCAGTGAAAATATACTTGTCTTTCTCGAGTATTAGTTCACTAGCATAATGTTCTTTTCCTTTCTTTTACCTTGAACTTGAACATATCTTTGTATTTGGGGTATGTCACTTTTTGGGGGGGGATGACATATCTCTTTTAAAACAACATATACTTGGATTTTTCTTTAAAAATCCATTTTAGTAATCTTTGGGCCTGTAAGTATAGGCCTTTTACATTTAATATAACTACTATTCCTAAAACCATTTTGCACTTTCTATTTGTCCTGCTGTAGCTATTCTTTTTCTCTTTTTTTCTTGTCTTCTTTGGCTTGGAAAAAAACCGGTTGAGTACTTACTCTTAAGTTTTAAAAAAGATAACTCGAAGTCTAGTTCAGTGGTTAGCAAATCAGAGACCAAAACTCAAATTCAATCTGTCCCCTCTTTTTTATTGCCAAAGAGCTAGGACTAGCTTTCACATTTTTACATGGTTGGGGAAAAACTCCGAAGGATATTTTGTGGTATGTGAAAATGATATGAAATTCAAACATCAAGGTCAATAAAGTTGAACTAGAACACAGCTGGTTACTGAGTCGCAGGAATTCATTTACAACAGTCTACAGCTTCTGTACTAAAATGGCAGAGTAATTGCAACACAGATTAGTGGTGGGGAAGAAAATTTTTGGTGTCAGTATTCAGGACAAGACAACCAAATTTCCTTGTTTTCTTTTACTGGTGGCCAGGTTTGTTGGGTGTTCATTGTCTCATTCACTGAGTTAAGCTCTTTAAGGGTCCTCTCTTTATCTAGGGGTAGCTTTTGATCTGGCATGGTACAAGGCCACCGCCCTCTGACCTTGCTTCCCCCACTATGCATCCTGAACTGGCCAAGAGTTCACTAAAACCCAAGGTTCTCCAGAGCATCTGCTTTCTATTTTCTGCAGGGATGGGGGTAGTAACAGGAACTGCTCCAAGTACTACGGTGTATACGCATCAAACAGTGGCTGTCCTTAGCCCACTGACTGACCCTTGTATCCAATTCCTGAGCCTTTTGAGATGTTCTTCAGGGTAAACTATTCCATGCCTCACTGGTACTATCCACTGGAGACACTTAAAGGTTGTCATCCTTCAGTCTATGAAGTCATTTGCCAATCCTTTGTCTACTTTTTTGTCTTCACATGCTGTGGTGCAGGACTGTAAAAACCTTATATTTGGACTGTAAGACGCACCCCCCATTTGGGATGAAAATGGGGATGAGTCTTATAGTCCAAATATAGCTTGCCTGGCTCAAGAGGCAGGGGGGTGGCAGCCTATGCTACTTATGTTATTAAATACTTTACCACATTTTTTTTTGCTTCAAATTTTTTTCCTATTTTCCTCCTCTAAAACCTAAGTGCATCTTATGGTCTGATATATCCTACAGTCCAAAAAATTCAATACATTTCCTCACAGATGAAGTATATGCTTCTGTTAAAAGTCCCCCCGGTTTGGTTTGTGATTGTCAAGACAATGTTTCAACAACTCCCCAAAAGAGAACTCTGCCTTTGTTTACTAAAACTCCATAAATTATTTCCTAGGCCACCATAGCTTAGTCACTCTTTTTGTTTTGAACCAGGGCCAAGTCTTTTGCTGCAGGCAGCATTCATTAAGTGTTGTTGGGCCTCCTCTTTTCTTGGGAAGATATGGTCAGTCGCTCTAACTTCAGGATTCCACAGTTATTCTACCTACCTTCTCATCACTTAAGATATTACATATGACATTTCTGCCTTGTCGTGTTACTCAAGGAATTTTATTTTTCTTTTGTTAAGTCCTCAGTCTATATCATCTACTCACCATCTTTTAAATTACACATCTGAATTTTAGAAATACTTTAGCAAAATGCCCTTTTTGTATCACTTCCCCAAATATTTATTTAGAGTCTCATGTGCCAGATACTAAGGGCAGAAAGATTTAGAAGACACAGTCCCAGTTCCTGGGATGCTTACAGTCTTGTGAGGTATGGGGTAAAACAACAATCCTAATACACTGTTGTATGTTAGACTGTATTGATGTTGCATGTTGTATTGAGTGTTATATGGTGGAGGTGTATAGAAGTTGCAATGCAGAGAGAGGAAGGAACACCATGTCAGCTGAGAGAGTGCAGTGCTTCTCAGAAGAGAGGTCATCTGGGCTGATCTGTCATTTGTTCATGAGATGCATGAAAGCACTTCTTAGCATAAATAAATAACTTCAGCAAAATTAAAGAGGGTATTTCAAGAAGGGCTACATTGCCTTCAAGAGGAAATAAAGTTTACACAAGGCAAAAAAGTGGAGGGAACATTCTTGAAAGTAGCTAATATTTGATCATTGTTTTTTTTAATCTATTGATTGATTTTAGAGAGAGGGAGAGGAAGAGAGAAAAACGCTGATTTCTTATCCCACTTATTATGCATTCATTGGTTGATTCTTGTATGTGCCCTGACCAGAGATTGAACCCACAACTCTTTGGTGTAGGTGAGACAACCATCCAACCAAATGAGTCACTTGGCCAGGGTCGTCTAACTATGATAAAAGTTCAAATATAATATATACCCTTCCCACATTCTAGACATTTTTGATAATGTGTTCACTATTTCCAGTCTCTCTATGCACATCACAGTTTATGAAACATTCCTTTTCCTGCTGATCTTTAGCAGCAAAATACTTTAAATATCTTCTAATAATTATTTAATAATGTTATTGGTTTCTAATCTCTAACATCATGTCTTTTCTCTAACAGTCAATACATCTTATTTATAGAAAATTTCACATTTTATAATTTTGCCACTGGAACATTTAGCCAAAAGTGGGTTGCGAACTCCTCAAGTCTTGCTGCACTGTTAGCTTCAATGGTCTCTTTTCTTCAGGCAGATTAGCTATCCATTTCTTGTCCTCTGAAATCTTGTCAGAACTTGCCTACACTTTCATTCTTTGATAGGCATCTAGAAAAAACTCATATTCTCCTAATTCTTCATCTTGAAAAAGTTCCAATTAAAAAAATCAAATGATCTGTCTCTATTCCAGGTGAAGTTCACAAGCATTTTCTTTGTGACACATGGTTCTTCCTCTACCTTTTCTTGTCCATCATCTTCATCAGCTACAGAAAATTTTCTCATTCTTTCACAGCACATTTCATCCAACACACATCCACCAAAATAAGGGCAACATGGCCTAAAACATCCTGTCTCCTGGAGAAATGAATGCTTTAGCTGAGATACCAAAACTCCTAAATTTCCCCAGGCTCCCAAGTGTTTTCTTCAATAAACAGGGAGCTGCTAATAATCTGTGATCCAACTAATGCTTAGAAACTCTCTTATTGTGAATTCTTGGCCAATCTATACATCCACCAAGAAGGACCTCAAAGAAGAAAATCTAATTCTTACCCTCAAAAAATGTGCAGGAAAAGACACACATGCAGCACTAATCACAAAATGATGTGGTAAGTGCGTCAACAAAGGCTTGTATGCACACAGTCATTCACTCCTTGATTACCTACTCTGTGCCAATTAATGGGGAAACAGTGGTTATCAAGATGAACAAAGTCTTTGCCCTCACAGAGCTCACATTCCAAAGGTAGGTGGACTTGGTGTAATAGGCTAAATACTTTGCAAGTGCTTATCATATGAGGTAAGAATGTGAAAAAGAAAAAGTTGTGGTACTGGACAGTGCCAAACATAGGGCCAAAACACAATACTTGGCCTGAGAGATGATGAGAAGTCAGTGGGTCAAGTAAAAAGTTATTCTGGGCTCAAGGATGACAAACTCAGTGGCCTGAAGCAGACACAAGCCTGGTAGGCATCAGCTTACTGTGCCCAGAGCAGGTTGAAATGTGCAAGCAAAAGGAGAGTGGAAAGAGGGAAAATCAGAAAGGCAGGTAGGGTTAGAGTAAACGTGAAATTCTACTGCAACAGATAAGGTGTTTTCTAACCCAGAAAGTTGCCCATATTAGACTCTCATGGGCAGGAATCACAGCGGCTACAAACACGGTGTATTGAGTTAGCCAACAGGCTTGTAACGTGTTTTCTGGACTTTTCATCTTATGGGAGAAGAAGTATCTTAAACTCTTGCACGAAAACTCACAAGGCGAAAAAACATCCCTCCCTCTTTCTGGCTCATCTCAGGTTCTTCCCCGGACACCGCCTGAAGAGTGAGGCTTGGTCCTGGGAAGGAGAGAACACCCCCGGACAGACGCAGCCCGGCTTCACCCGGTGCTGTCGCCCGTTTCCTCCCCCCGCCCCCCCCTTCCCGAGTTTTGCGATGCGCTTCCTACTTCGGGTCTTGAAACATGAATGAGTTACCACTCAGTCACTGCTGGATGGCATCTTCAACACCGGGGAAAGGGTGGCGCCCCCACCGCCATCCCCCTCGGTTCCCAGGCAGGAGTGCGGCGGAGGGGCGCCGGACTAGGAAGCGAGGGGGATTGAGGGCACAAGCCCTACAGCCCTGAGCGTTCCCACGGCCCCGCCACACTCCAGGCTCCCGGCAGTGGCCCTGCTCACCCTTCTCCTTGGTCACCAGGGAGATAAGCGGCACCCGCGGGCGGTCGCTGAAGACCTCGGCCTGCTGCACCAGCGCCTCGCGCACGCTGTGGAAGTCGCTGAGGACGACCACCAGGTAGTGGCCAAGGAAGAAGCTGTAGATGTTTCCGTAGACGCGGGCCAGGTCGGTCAGCAGCACCTGCAAGCCCATGGAGGAAGGGCCCAAGCCTGGGGCCCTCCCCCTGCGATTCGTCCAGCTCTTCCCACGGAGGAAGGGCGGCAGGAGCAGGAAGCCGAAGTTGCCGACCACCGGCCAGGGCGTGGGCCCGGGGGGGATGCCCGGCGGCCGGAACCGCCTCAGCCAGCTCCAGCCGAGCAGCGCCGCCAGGCCGAGCAGCAGCAGCGCTCCGCCCGTGGGGTCCAGCCGCAGCAGCCCCAGGGGCGCGGGCAGGAGACTTGGAGGCCCCCAGCTCTGGACCGGGGGCTGCGGCGGCGCCCGGGCGTCCATAGCTGGTGAGCCGGCGGCCTCTGCCTTCGCGTCCAGTAGAGCGCACGCCGTTGTGGGCTGTGGCCTGGGCTGGAAGCCTGAGGCGGAAGGAGTGGCTGTGGGCGCCCAGGATTGGCTGTTGCTCGCTCCCCTTTCGCCACACCTCCTCTAAACCGGGACACTCTTGGGAAAATCTTAGGAGCTCGCTGGTCTGCAGATGAGGTCCAGCAACGAGGGGGCGGGGGGACGCGCTGTCTGACTTTTTGTCCGCTAATTTCCAACGTCCGCGTTTTCCGGGTCTGCCCGGCAGCGGAGGTGCAGGCGTTATTCCTGCGCTCTGATTGGCTCCTGGACTTAGTGGAGTTCGTTTGGCCGCCGGAGTGTAGGTCCTGCCACAGAGACAGGTCCCTGTGCTGACTCAGCCTCCACCTCAGCAGCTCCTCCCTGAGCTGGGAGAGTGGGGTCCCCGACCCAGCCCTCGACAGCAAAAAGACAGGGCTACTTCCTTATCCAAATCGGGATTCGGAGGAAGAAAGGCCACTTCCCTCCTCTCACTGACAGGAGGATGGCGGAAACGCAAGGTGTTCAATTTGTAGGCGTAGGTGGCCAAAGCTCCGGAAAGGATGGGCAGGGGATGGTGGCGGGTAGGGTGGGGGAGTCAAGCTGTTAGAACTTGCCAGGGGCAGGGAAACCTGAGCACGCGGAGAGTGAACGCTCAGTGTCCATTTCAGCCCGTGGCCTGGGTAAAGCAGACTAGTTCAGGAACTTGCGTGGAAGATTCAAGTAGCTAACTTTATATATATATAAAATATTAATAGGGTGATAGTATTATTATTGATAGGAGACCAAACCTGAAATGCTGGGGTTCAGATTTATGTGAATTGTATAACAATTTTAAGACAAAAGGCCTCTCTTAATTTTCTGTCATAATGGCTTCCAGCTGCTTCCCTTTTTCCTCACCTACAGGCTAAATCCTCTACTTTTTCTTTTGTTGGGTTGACACATAGAATTGTGGATACTAGACCATTTCTTTTAGTCTACTGAAAGGCTAGTTTCATATGAATCCTCTTAATGGATCATAATGAGTATCTGTTTCCTAACTTTTTTTGCTATTCTATTAACATTTGCCCGAATTTGTTCCCCTTTGTCCTCCTCTGACCAGCTTTGCTCTGCCTCCCACAGTTAGTTCCCACGCAGTTGTCCATGTTCATGGGTCATTCAGACACATTCTTTGACTAGTCCTTTCCCTTTCCACCATTATTCCCCTCTGCCCTCCCCTATAGAGGCCTCTGTCAATCTATTCCATGTTTCCATGTCTCTGGTCAATTTTGCACCAAAGTTTATTTTGTTTATTAGATTCCAAATACCAAGTGAGATCACATGGTATTTGGCTTTCAGTGATTGGCTTATTTCACTTCTATAATAATAGTCTCCAGTTCCATCCATGAGGGTGCAAAAGTTAGGAGTTCCTTCTTTCTTTCTGCTGCATAGTACTCCATTGTACAAATGTTCCATAGTTTTCTGATCCACTCAACTACTGATGGACAGGTAGGCTGTTTCCAGCACTTAGCTATTGTAAATAGTGCTGCAAAGAACATGGGGTGCATAAGTCCTTATGAATTGGTGTTTTGGGATTTTTAGCGTACATTCTCAGCAGCAGTACCATTAGGTCAGGAGACAGTTCCATTTTTAATTTTTTGAGGAGATTCCACACTGTTTTGCACAGTGGCTACACCAGTCTGCATTCCCACCAACAGTGTACTAGGTTCCCTTTTCTCCACATCCTCCTAAGCACTTGTTTGTTGATTTATTAATCATGGCCATTCCAACAGGTGTGAGGTGGTATCTTATTGTGGTTTTAGTATGTATTTTCTGATGGCTAGTGATGTTGAGCATTCTTTCATATGTCTATGGGACATCTGTATAGGGTCCTCCTGGAGAAGTGTATATTCAGATCCTCTGCCCATTTCTTAATTGGATTGTCAGTCTTCCTGGTGTTGGGTCTTCCTGGTGCAATCTGTATATATTTTGGAGATTAAATGTTTGTCCAACATATCATTGGCAAATTGGCACAAATAACACCCCCCTTTATTTTTTACTTTAAGAAAATACCATTTTCTTAAAGACTTTATTTACTTATTTATTTTTAGAGAAAGGGAGAGAAACATCAGTGTGTGGTTGCTTCTCACATACTCACAGCTGTGGACCTGCCCTAGAGCTCAGGCCTATGCCCTGACTGGGAATCAAACCAGCAACAGTTTGGCTCTCAGGCTGGCACTCAATCCAATGAGCCACACCAGCCAGGGCTACAACATCTTTTATTACAGTATCATAAGCATGTATTTCTGTAACATTATCACACTCATCTTATTACTCTACAAACCACACTCAAGCAGGTGTTGCTTCTGCTGGACCCTGTATGTTCTCCAATACTGTCAGTTCCCTTTTCGTTTTGATGATGGTTTCTTTAGCCATACAGAAACTTCTGAATTTAATGTTGTCCCATTTGTTTATTTTTTCTTTATTTCTCTTGCACTAGGAGATACATTGACAAAAACTATTGCTCTGTGGGATAGCTGACATTTTAATGCCTATGTTTTCTACTAGCATTTTTATGGAATCATGACTTATATTTAACTCTTTTAACCATTTTGAGTTTAATTTTGTGTGTGGTAGAAGTTGGTGGTCTAGTTTAATTTTTTTTACATGAACCTGTCCAATTCTCCTAATAACATTTTTCAAAGAGGCTGTCTTTACACCATTATATGCTCCTGCCCCCTTTGTCAATGTTAATTGATCATAGAGATATGGGTTTATTTCTGGGCTCTTTATTCTGTTCCATTGATCTATGAGTCTGTTCTTATGCCAGTACCAAACTGTTT
Source organism: Artibeus jamaicensis (assembly GCF_021234435.1). Taxonomy (NCBI): domain Eukaryota; kingdom Metazoa; phylum Chordata; class Mammalia; order Chiroptera; family Phyllostomidae; genus Artibeus; species Artibeus jamaicensis. The sequence continues at coordinate 10,907 of NW_026521644.1, forward strand.
TGATTACAGTGGCCTTGTAGTTTTATATCAAATACTGTGAAACCTCCAACTTTATTCCTTTTTCTCAAGATTGCTGAGGTTATTTGGGGTGTTTTTTGGCGGCATATAAACTTTTTGAATATTTTTTCTAGATCCATTATATATGCCAATGGTATTTTAATAGGGATTGTGTTGAATTTATAGATTGCTTTGGGTAGTATGGACATTTTAATGAAATTACCTCTTCCAATCCATGAACAGGATATATGCTTCCATTTATTTGATCTTCCTCAATTTCTTTCTTTCATGTTCTATATTTTTCTGAGCATAGGTGTTTTACATACTTGGTTAAATTTATTCCTAGGTTCTTTATTTTTCTTGTTGCTACAGTAAATGAGGTCTTTTCCCTGCTGTTTCTTTCTGATAGTTCATTGTTGGTGTACAGAAATGCCATTGACTCCTGAATATTGACTTTGCCAAATTCACTTACTAGGTTCAATAGTTATTTGGTGGAAACTACAGAGTTTTCTATATACACCATTATGTTGTCTGCAAATAGTGACAGTTTTACTTCTTCCTTCTGAATTTGGATGACTTTTATTTCTTTTCCTTGCCTGATTGCTGTGGCTAGGACTTCCTGTCCTATTTTGAAAGAAGTGAAAGCAGACACCCTTGTCTTGTTTCTGATCTTAAGGGAAAAGCTTTCAGTTTTTACCCATTGAGTGTGATGTTGGCAGTGGGTTTTCTTTATACGACCTTTGTTATGTCGAGTTATGCTCTCTCTATTCCCACTTTGCTGAGTGTTTTAATCCTAAATGGGTGCTGGATGTTATCAAATGCTTTTTAAGCATCTATTGATACGATCATGTGGTTTTTGTCCTTCATTTTGTTTATGTGGTATATTGCATTTGTTTATTTGTGAATATTGTACCATCCTTGCATCCCTGAGATAAATCCCACTTGATCATGGTGTATGATGTTTTTGATATAGTGTTGCATCTGTATTGCCAATATTTTGCTGAGGATTTTAGCATCTCTGTTCATCGGAGCTATTGGCCTGTAATTTTCTTTATGTGTTATATCTATGTCTGGTTCTTGGTTCTGCAACCAGAATTTTATTGGCCTTGTAAAAACAGTTTGAGCATCTTCCATCTCTTGAATTTTTTGGAAGAGTTTGAGAAGACTAGGAGTCAGTTCTTCTTGTAATGTTTGGCAAAAATTCACCTGTGAAGACATCTAGTCCAGGGCTTTAGTGTGCCAGGAGTTTTTTGATTACTCCTTCAATTCTGCTAGTTGTTATTGGTGTATTGAGGCTTTCTGCTTCTCCTTGATTCAGTTTGTGAAGAGTGTATGTTTATAGAAATTTAGCCATTTCACCCAGCTTATTCAATCTCTTGGAATGTAGTTGTTCATAGTAATTTCTTACAATCCTTTTTTATTTTTTGTTACTTCTCTTACATTTCTGGTTTTATTTATTTGTGCCCTCTCTTTTTTTTCTGGATGAATGTTGTGAAGGAGATTCGTTTATCAATCTGGTTTATCAATTTTGTTTATCTTTTCAAAGAAAGAGCTCCTGGATTCATTGATCCTTTGAATTGTTTTTTGGGTCTCTGTGTCATTTAATTTGCTCTAATCTTGATTATGTCCTTCCTTCTACTCATTTTGGGCTTTGTTTGTTGTTGTGCATCTACTTCTTATAGATATAGGGTTAGGTTGTATATTTGAGACTTTTCTATCTTCTTTAGGTAGGCCTGTATTGCTATGAATTTCCCTCTCAGGACTGCCTTCACTGTGTCCCTTAGGTTTTAGGTTGTTGTGTATTCAGTTTCATTTGTTTTGAGGTACTTTCTAATTTCCTCCTTGATCTGATTGTTAACTCATTCATTATTTAATAGTATGTTCTTCAGTCTCCATGTATTTGAGTGTTTTTGAGTTTGTTCCCTTGAGGTTGTTTCTAGTTTCAAGCCATTGTGATCCCAGAAGATGCTTGATATGATTTTAATTTTCTTAAATTTGTAAAGGCTTGTTTTGTGTCCTACCATGAGGTAGGAAATGATCTTTGGAAATGACCATATCTTTGCAAATGATCCATGGGCATTCAAAAAGAATGTATATTTTGCTTCTTTGGGAGGTAAAGCTCTGTAAATATCCATTAAGCCCATTTGATCTAAGGGGTCATTCAGTTCCATGATATCCTTATTGGTTCTTTGTTTGGAAGACGTACCCACTGCTGACCATGGGGTGTTAAAATTCCCTGCAATGACTATATTGCTGTTGATTTCCTTCTTAAAGTTCTCCAAGATTTCCCTCATGCACTTAGGTGTTCTTATGTTTGGTGCATCTAAGTTAACAAAGGTTACAACCTCTTCTTGGACAACTCCCTTAAGTATTATGTCATGACCTTCTTAGTCTCTTGTTATAGCTTTTGTTTAGAAGTCTATTTCGCCTGATATAAGTATTGCTATCCCACTGTTTTTTTCATGTCCATTTGCATAGAATATTTTTTTTCTATCCCTTCACTTTCAGCCTTTGGAATCTTTTGTTCTGAGGTGGGTCTCTTATAGATAGCATATATGTGGGTCATGTTTTCTTATTCATTCAGCTATCCTACATCCTTTGATTGGAGCACTTAATCCATTTACATTTAAGGTTATTATTGATGGGTATTTATTCATTGCCATTTTTCCCTTTGTGCCTGGGTCTCCCCCCACCCCTACTCTTTTCCTTCATCTTCTTAAAGCAGTCCCTTTAGTATCTCTTGCAGAGCTGGTTTGGGGACTTATACTCTTTTAACCTTTGTTTTGTCTGGGAAGCTCCTTATTTTGCCTTGCATTTTAAATGAGAATCTTGCTGGGTGAAGGTATCTTGGTTGAAGGTCTTTGTGTTTCATTCCTTGGAATATTTTATGCCATTCCCTTCTGGTTTATAGTATTTTTGTTGAGAAATCAGCTGTTAGCCTTATTGGAGTACCCTTCTATGTTACTAGCTGTTTCTCCCTTCCTGCCTTTTAAGGAAAAAAGAATATGAGGTGACCAATGGAAAAAACATTGAGAGGGGAGGAGGAGGAGAAATAATAATAGTAGGGAATAGAAACAAGGCAAAGTAAAATAGAAACTAAAATTTAAATGTAAACAATAAAATAGGGAGGGTATAGGGGAAACTGAAGTAAGAAGAGGGAAGAGTACAATATGGGGTTTGGAGAAGAAAAAAACAATAGTGAAGAAATAGGAACCAGACTGAAGAAAGACAACCACGGTGGCAATATCCATGAGGAGGGAGCAAAAATCAAAAAAGGTGGAAAGAGAATAATAGTATCATAAGAAAGAAAAAAAGAAAGACAAGAAAAAAAGATTGTGAGATATCTAAAGGAAAGGAAAATGATTTTGAGAGAAGAGAGGGAGGAGGAAATAAGCATAAAGGTTAGAAATTAGGCTAAGACAGGGAGAAAATAAAACTTAAAACAAAAATAAGAGCAGGAGGAAGGCAAACTGGAGAAGGATAGGGGAACAATAAAATACGAGATTTTAAATTAAAAAGTAATGAACCTAGAACTAGTGATAAAAATTGAGAAATGCAACAACATCCCCAATATCAATGATAACAGAGCAAATATTAATAAAGGTGGAATGACAGTAATGATATTAGAAAAAAGGGAAAAAGAATGCGAGATGACTATGGAAAGAAAGACTGTTTTGAGAGGATGGAGGGAGGTGAAATTATAAGAGGGAAGAATACAAATAAGTCATAGAAGGAGAAATAATAAAATTAAAATGAATAATAAGAAAGAGAAGGATGAAGCAAAATGGAATAAGGGGAAAAGTAAAATATGAGATTGGAATTAAAACTAAAATAAAACCAGAAAATAATAAAAATAAAATACATATAAAATTAAAAGAAAATAGTGAAATAAGAGGTACAAAATTGAAGACAAAGAAACAATATTAAAAATCCACACAGGAGAAAAAGTAGCACAAGTAATGAAAAACAACAAGATGGAATTCATCTCAACAGAATGCAGCATTTGTTGGCCTGCTGTCTTCTCTTTCAGGAACTGTGCCTGATATCAGCTGGTGTTCCAGTCTAGCTTTAGGCAGCCTGTTTGAGGCTACAAGCAACCCACAGTCTGTGGTTGTCTGCTTCAGGCTCAGCTGATCCTTGCTCTTCTGCCTTGCTGGCTTTTCAGCAGCACAAGGCCCAGGGGGTGGTTCGTCTACCATCTGACATTGCCACATGGACCACCTCTACCTGCCTCCACAGGGAGCCTCTGGTGCAATCAGGAGGGTGGGATCCCTGGATCATCCCCAAAAGTCACCCTGTTCAGTCTTCAGGGAAGATGGTGGTGGATATGTTCCCCTGTGTCTGTGCCACACTTCTTGGTCTGTCCCAGTTTATTTCCAATAATGTATGGCTTCTGGTGAATTAGCTATCTGTTTCATGTGAGGGGCCAATCTGTGTTAAGAGGGCCAGCTCTTTCCTACTTGGTGCTGATTGCAGCTCTGTGTGAGATCTGAGGCTGTGTGGAGCCCTGAATTCCTCTTGCTGCACCAATTTCTAATCTCCCTGCTCTGCTGTTTTCAATGAAATAGGGCCCGAGGAGGAGCCAGAAAAGTGTCTGATAAAAATTCATAAAGGGCTCCTTTAGAGATTCTCTTTCTTCTCCCTGCAGATATGCACCTGGCAGGGGGCTCTGGAGCCTGGCCTTACTGTTTTTGTGGAGTTTGCAATCCTACAGGTAGGGGATGAGAACACCTTCCACTCCCCAGATGTTTGTACACTGCATTGTGAGTGGCTCTGCCTGGCTGCAAAGAATCTCAGGCACTGAACTCTTGCCCCATCCAGATGCTAACTCATTGCTTTCACAGGAGGGTGAGACCCAAACCCTTTGTTCATTCAGTGTTCCCACTCACCAGCCATGCTGGGTAGGCCGCACATCCCGTCACCATGCAGCTTTCTACTCCTGGCCAGCTGGGTTCAGTGGGTGTGAACCATGCTTTCAATCTGGCCTCTTTCCTGGCAGGGCAGCTGCATGCAAGCATAGATTTCCTGCTCACCCACACCTCTGCAACCCTCTTTAAAAAAGGCCCTATGTGCCACCCACACTGCAGCTCTGAGTAACAGGTATTTGCATGTGTGGAATCTCTAGGTTTTTTTTCATTTTTACTCCTAGGATCATATCATCAGTTAACAGAGTTTATTTTACTTCTTTCTTTCCAATTTGGATTACTTTTTCTTTCTTCATCTTTTTCAATTATGTTCTGGCTAAAACTTTTAATACTAGATTGAATAAAAGTGGCAAAGGCTTGCCTTCTGCTATCTTCCTGATATTAGAGGAAAGCATTTCATGTGAATGTTAGCCATGGGATTTTCATATATCACCTTTGTTATGTTGAGGTAGTTTATTTTTCTAGTTTGCTTAGTGTTTTCATCACGAAAGGATGTTGAATTTTGTCAAATGCAGTTTCTGCCTCAATTAATATGATCATGCTTTTTCCGTGATTCAGCCTGTTAATGCAGTGTATTATACTGACTGATTTTCACATATTGAACCGTCCTTGCATTCCAGGAATACATCCCACTTGGTCATGGTGCATAATCCTTTTAATATGCTGCTGAATTTGGTTTTTCAACATTTTGTAGGGGATTTTTGTGTCAATATTCATAAGGGGTATTGGTCTTGGGTTTCCTTTTCATGTCTTTATTTGGCCTTGAGTACTGGCCTCTTAGATGAGTCAGCAAGTGCTGCCTTCTCTTCAGTTTTCTGGAAGAATTTGAGAAAGACTGTTGATTCTTCTTTATCTATTTGGTAGAATTTACCAGTGTAGCATCTAGTCCAGGGATCTTCTTTATTGGGAGGTTTTCAATTACTGATTCAATTCTCCTATTAGTTCTATAGGTTTATTCAGATTATTTATTTCTTCATCATTCATTGCTATTTTGTTGTTTGTGTTTCTAGGAATTTGTTCATCTCATCTAAGTTATGAAAAGTTATTTAATAACTTAGATGGAATGAACAAATTTGCTTGCATACAATTATTCATAGTACCTTTTAAAAAATTATGTAAAATCATTAGTGATAGCCACATTTTTATACTGCTTTCATCAATTTTAAGGGTTTTTTTGTTTTTTTAGTGAATCTAACTAAAGGTTTGTCAACTCTGTTTCTTTTTGCAAAGAACCAACCTTATGTTTCATTGATTTCTGTTGTTTTCTATTCATTGATCTCAACACTAACCTTTACTTCCTTCAACTTGCTAGTTTTGAGTTTGGTTTGCTCCTCCTTTATTTTAGTTCTTTAAGATGTGCTGTTAGGTTATTGATTTGAGATTTCTTGTATGTTTTTAAAAAATTATTTCATCATTTATTTATTTACCCTCTATGTTGGAGTTGCCTCAGTATTATGGTATCAATCCTGTGAATTCAGAAGTTGCTGGACTATGTGTATTTTGTATATTCCTCATGCTGTCACCTTCCTGTAGTCAGAAGCTGCCAGCAAAGCTGCTCAGTCTGGGTTGATCCAGCTGCCTCTAGGATGCTGTGCTGTGATGGGCAGGCAGTGCAAAAGATGGCAGGGGGCTTTATCTAGAGGCTAAAATATACAGGTTGAAGTATTTCAAAAACTCTCTTCTTCTTGAGCTGAAAAGTATAAGAGAGACAAGCACTCAATACTTTGCCGCAAGGGGATGGGTCATTCAGTAAAGATGGTGGAGTAAACTCTATTCTCTCACCTCCTGACAGGAGCACATGGAAATTACAATTAAATTATACAACAACCATCATTGAGAACCACCTGAAGACTAGCTGAATAGAATTCCTGTAGGGACATAAAGAGACCACATCAAGACTGCTAGGAAGAACCAGGGAACTGCAGGTCCCCCACCTGTGGTGTGTTGATCCACAGGGCTATCTTGGCTGCAGCAGCACTCCTTGGGAGGTGGCAATTTCCAGCCCCACAACTGAGCTCCCCAGACCAGGGAACCAGTGCTGGAAAGAGCAGTCCTTATAACATCTGGCTGTGAACTCAAGCAGGGATGGTGTCCAAGAAAGATAAAGGGTTGCTGGAAAGTGAGACTTGCTACTCTTATGTGGCCAGCATACAAATTCAATTGCTCACATACACACTTGCTCTAAGCTCAAGGACAGTTCAAGGACAGCAGCTCAAAAAGCACCAGAGACATTCATGAAGAAACTAAATTGACTAACTTCAGGGTGAAAAGTGGAGGGGGAGGGGCTGGAGCAATTCTCTTGGAGGACAGAGCATAGGCACATGCCACAGTATTCCTCTGTTGTGCTCTCCTACCACCGGGCCAACTCAGTGCTGGCAGCTGCCAAATCTGTGCTCTCCATTTAACTGGCTACCACCATTCACCCACCAGGTATTTCCCAGAGACCACACTCCACCCAACTTGCTCTCTCGGCCTGAAACTCTTCCAGGAGCTTCTCCACACCAGCAGCCAGATTGACGCATCCTGCAGACTTTCACAGAATCAACAAAGGTTCACAAACCTCATTCTTTTCAATTGCACATAAAATATTTTCTTTTATAAACAATATATTTTATTAATTATGACATTACAGTTGTTCTATTTACCCCCTTCATTCCTCTCCACCCTGCACACCCCGTCCCCCACCATTCCCCCCCTTTACATATGACCATGTGTCTCAAGTTCTTTAGATTCTATATTTCCCATACTATTCTTGCCCTCCCCCTATCTATTTTCTACCTACCAACTATGCTACTTATTTTCTGTACCTTCTCCCCCCTTCTCCTCCTCCCACTCCCCTGTTGCTAACCCTCCATGTGATCTTCATTTCTATGCTTCTGCTCCTGATCTATCTGTCCTCTTAGTTTGCTTTTGTTTTAGGTGTGATTCTTAATAACTGTGAGTTTGCTATCCTTTCACTGTTCATCTTTTTTATCTTCTTTTTCTTAGACAAGTCCCTTTAACATTTCATATAATAAGGGCTTGGTGATGATGAACTCCTTGAAATGGATCTTATCTGCAAAGCACTTTATCTGCCCTTCCATTCTAAATGAAAGCTTTGCTGGATAGAGCAATCTTGGATGTAGGTCTTTGGATTTCATGACTTGGAATGCTTCTTTCCAGCCTCTTCTTGCCTCTAAGGTCTCTTTTGAGAATTCTGCTGATAGTCTGATGGGAACTCCTTTGTAGATAACTGTCCCCTTATGTCTTGCTGCTTCTAGGATTCTCTCCTTCATTTGAATCTTAGCTAATGTAACGATGATGTGCCTTGGTGTGTTCCTTCTTGGGTCCAACTCCTTTGGGACTCTCTGAGCTTCATGGATTTCCTGGAAGTCTATTTCCTTTGCCATATTGGGAAAGTTTTTCTTTATTATTTGCTCAAATAAATTTTCCACTTGTGGCTGTTCCTCTTCCCCCTCTGGTACCCCTATAATTCCGATGTTGGAACATTTAAAAATGTCCTGAAGGTTCCTAAGCCTCTCTTCCTTTTTTTGAATTCTTGTTTCTTCATCCTTTTCTGTTTGGTCATTTTTTTCCTCCTTCTAGTGCACTCCTTTGATTTGAGTCCCAGTTTCCTTCCCGTTACTATTGGTTTCCTGTGTATTTCCCTTCATTTCAATTAGTTTAGCCTTCATATGTTCCTCTAATTTGTGACTAAAATCAACCAGTTCTGTGAGCAATCTGATCACCAGTGTTTTGAACTGTGCATCTGAAAGTTTGGTTATTTCTTCATTGCTTAGATATTGGCTCAGGGGCTCTGACTTGTTCTTGAGCCATGTTTTCATGTACTGTGTTATCTATGAGGAGCGGAGCCTTGGTTGTTCACCAGGGTAGGGCCACCCAGCCACTGGTTTATGAAGCTGTATGTGGGGGCTTGGTCAGAGAGGGACAATGGCGCCTCCCTCTGCTGCTTCCTGCTACTGGGGCCTGTGCAGTCCATCTCCCTGCTAGCTCCTTTGCCGGTTTATCTGTGCTCGAATGTGTGACCGCGATCAGCCCTCAGTGGGTCCACCACCTTGCGCCCTCAGTGGATCCAACCGCTTCTCCACATCTGGGATCCACCCACAGCTGCTGGCTCACCTGGGTTGCAGGCCTGGGTCAGTCTGGTGGATCTTTCCTACCTGACCCTGCTCTGCTGCTGGCTCTGCCCCTCTTACTGGTTTGGCTGAAGGTTTCACTATTGTCAGACTTCGGTGTAGTTCAATTTTCTGTATGTTTGACTACGTTTTTGTTGCTGAAACTTTGTTGTTTTTAAACTTGGTTATGCGAGGAGGCGCAGTGCTTCCACCTATGCCTCCCTCTTGGTGGATGTCCTGCATGT